>NC_064867.1:26530499-26682999 GCF_024139225.1 Suncus etruscus | reverse complement strand
TCAAAGAATGTGGCACACATTTACATTGATTTTCAAGCAGAACAGGCAGTGGCTGCAAAAATAAGTGTCCTTGGCAGGTCAAATGTGGCTCATGGGCCATAGTGAGAACCCCTGATAATGTATGAATTCCATATTGTCTTGTATCATGATCTTTACTGAAACAATTTTTCTGTGTTCAGGAGTTTACTAGGAAAGAGTTTTACTGGCAGAAGCTTTATGAAGGGCAACCAGAACCCTTTCATCTTTTATTTCACAGGGTTTGATCTGGGCCATTTTCTCCTTTTTCCAAATAGTTTTTTTTTTTTTAATATTTTCTTTCTTCATGAGTGGAGTAGTTCAGGAAGAATTGGCCCCTCCAGGGCTTAGTTAGGATATAGGGGCTGTCAGCCATAGTCAGTGGCTCAGGCCAGAGCAGAGGCACCATTCTTCAATGCTCAAGTGAGTGTACAGACTGTGAAGCCTAATGGTCTGGAGTCAAATCCAACTTCAGCCTTTCTCAAATGATAAGTCTGGAGACAACTTCCTGTCATACTTATGTCTCAGTGTCTTTCTGTGCAGGATGGAAATAATGAGAGAGCACAGGCCATTTAGTAAGGATTAAAAAAGAGCTTCCAGGAAAGGTGATTAGCAGAGCCTTGATACTAAGGGAGGTCTCAGTTCTAAAAACTGGTATTGCTGTGGGGAGAAGCTAGCACTTGACAGGAAGCAGTGACAGTTGTGGGACCAACATAGTTTTAGGAGTGAACTGGGAAGTACAAATATGATGACAGAAAACTCTTGTCCTACATAATCAGTGAAATAAAAATGTCAACTTTTCCATGTGTTTTTTAGTATTTTATTTAATCAAAGGTATGTGTGTGAGAGAGAAAGAGAGTACAGAGGGTTAGTCTTATCAGACATATGGTTTCAAATACGGTTTCAAATTAGATCTCAAAAATAACCTGGCAAACCTGGGGAAAGTAATTTAGTTCCTCTCGGGCCATTGCAAAGACCCCAGTGGAGAAAGCACGTGACTTCCCCAGGACTGAGAATGTCCCACATTCGGGACCTACCGCTCAAGGCTACCTCAGGTATTTGCTCTGTCCAACAGAGTGTGTCACTCTCACTCTGTCATGTGAAACAGCGTGAAGCATAGGCTTTAGGAAAAGAAAATAGCAGCACACAGCATGCACAGAGCTAGCACAGGTCATGAATTTGAGTACTTGCACAGCCAGTGACTTAGCACAGAGCCATAATGCTAAAGAAAGGTCCCCATCAGAGAGCATTCAGGGCCGAACTGTGTGTTTCAGCAGATGGATGAGGGGGTGAGTTTCAATGATTTGGGGTGCTCAGAAAGCTGTAGATTCCTTCTGGGGGAGCTTGGAGATCATCTTTGGATTTCTATGGCTAGAAAAGGACTATTTCTTAAGACCCTTTCCTTTGAAGCATGCCTGCCTTTTTATTCATTGCTTATTAGCTCCTTCAGTCGTTTTTATATTTTCCCACTTCTCCCTGCACCAAATACACTGAATCAGAAAAAAAGAACTAAGGACTTTTGACTTTCAAATACACTTTTATTTAGAGTCACTGGACCAGGCCCTTGCTAAATCCTCTCAACCTCCCAGGGAGGAAGCACACTCCTTAGCCCGATTTATATCTAAGGAAACTAAGACCAAGTAAAGACAGGTAACTTAATGTGTCTGGTTCCTAGATCATGGAATTTGAACTTGACTTTAGGTCTCTTGGCTCCAAACTATTCATGAGCTTTTGCAATTGCTCTTAACACTGGAAATCCATGGGAAATTGTATGTAGTCTCTATTACTGCACAACACTTTAGAGTGGAGCATGCTACTGTAGTTTTTTTTTAATTTCCTTTAAACACCATTATTTATAAACTTGTTTACAATGCAGTTTTAGGAGTGTAGTGTTTTCACCTCTAATTTTAACACTCTATGACCCTTCATCTCTCCACAAGTATATATATAATATATATACTAATATATAAATATACTAAACTAACTTTTTTTTATTAACCCAGTACAAAATTTACTAGGGCGAGGAAGGTTGAGTAGTCGGGTGGGCTTTTATATATCAAAGGCTAGGTGAAAAGAAAAGAGGAAGATGGGGAAACTCCTTTCTTAGTTTCTCCCTTTTCCCTAAGTTATACCACCTCTAACCTCTATTTCAAATTCTTAAGGAGAAAAAAAGAGCTCAAACAGATCATCCAAGATTCTAAAGGTGAATTCTGCAATTGTGGTATAATGATAATAATAGCTGAGTGTCATCTTATATTCTACAATATTGTTTTAATGTACCTCCAATTATCAGCATCCAACTGCCTTAAATAAGATTTCTCTGTATTTGGCTCAGCCAGAAAGGAAGAAATGCTATGATACTATGAACTGAATCTTTATACTATCAATTTGCTAAAAAAAATTAACCAAAAAGTCAAATAATATAATAGCCCACAAACTGATAAAGATTTATTTACAAAAATAAAGATTATTTTTTGGTTTTGAGGTCATACCTGGTGACGCTCAGGGGTTAATTGTGGCTATGCACTCAGAAATCATTCTGGGCTCACTCTGGGCTCAAGAAACCATATGGGATGCTGGGGATTGAACCCAGGTCCACCCTGGATCAGCCACATTCAAGGCAAACGCCCTACCACTTTGCTATCATTTTGGCCCCAAAATGAAGATTTTTTAAAATGATTTCTAATGTGTTCTACAATTAAAAATTTGTAAAATTTTAATTTTTTTCTTCTTTTTATTGAGTAACACAGTTTTCTGAATATGAAATGTAGCATAAAAGACCAATTTTTCTTTGTGCTGTCTCCCAATGTATTGATCATGTGCCTGGCATTTATGAGCTTGGTAATATCAGCAATATTATTAGCATCATTATATAGAAACCAAAGTTAAATGCATACTAAGTGGAAGAACCCAAGTGCAATAAAAAAACAGTTTGGACTCAGTTTCTCCCTTTTTCTTAAGATATAACACCTCTATTTCCAATTCTTAGGGAGAAAAAAAAGAACTCATTCCAATCATCTAAGATTCTAAAGATTTAAACAGAGTAATATATTTCTGTTCATTTTTTTAAGAAATTCTCTTAATGCTGCATACAATTAACATTTCCACCAATAATACAAATGGATTCACGTCTCTGCATCTTCTCCTGCCTTTAGTTCTTTTTGTTTGCTTGTTTGTTTTTGTTTGTGTTCTTTCTGACCACATCTGGCAATGCTCAAAGATTACTACTGACTGCACTCAGGAATTAATCCTGGTGGTTCATGGAGGACTATTTGGATGCAAAGAAATCAAACTTGGGTCAGTGGCATGCAAGACAAGGATCCTACCTGCTTTACTATTTGCTCCAGGTCCATGCCTTCATTTTTTTGTCTTTCAGACAAATACTATCCTTATAGGTATATATTTTCAGTGTCTCTTATATAAATTTGAAGAGATGTGTATTTTAAGAGATAGTTGTCAACTTAAAATTAATTTGTTTGATATTTGAAGGGGGATGGGTTTGGGGGCCACACCCAACATCACTCAAGGGTTACTTAGGGCTCTGTGCTCAGAAATTACTCTTGGTAGGCTTTGGAGATCTTAGGGAATGCCAGATTTTGAACCTGGGTTGGCCTCATGCAAGGCAAGAGCCCTACCTGCTGTGTTATTGCTCCAGTTCCAATTTGTTTGGTATTTTGATATGTATTTTAATTTTATTAATTTTTATACAGTTTGCATATTAACAATTTGTCAGATTGACTTGCAAAGATTTTCTTTTCTACAGTTAAACAAGTATTCTACTGAATTCAAGAAGAAAATGATATTTTTATGATTAATCTTTTTACTGTGCAGACATTTTTAATTAGACATACTCCTGGTTGTTTATTTTTTCTTTTTCCCCTCATTGCTATTAGAGGGACGTCCCCTACACATCTTTAAGACTGGTGTCAAGGACATTATCATGTACTGTCTTTTATACTTTTAAGATTTCAGGTGTTACACTCAAATCCTTAATCCATTTTGAATTAAAGTTTTGTGTCTGGTGTTGTTGGTCTAGATTTTTTCCTTCTCCACCCCAGGGGCTAGTAATATTTCATTGCTAACCTTAACTGAAGACAACTCAGCCTGTAGAGGTTGTGGTTAAAAAGTTGCCCTGCTGCCTTTGTTTGACAAATGCTTTCTCTTGGGAATGGGGTGTTTGGAGATCTAGCTTTTTTCCTTCCTAATTGATGCTTGATATGACTGGGGGTAGGGAAGTGGCTTGCCTCTGACTAATCAGTCAGGTCATTTGTGATGATGGGGGCTTATCTCCACTATCAGCACCAAAGGTGGATAATTAATACATCAGGGACCCTTAAATCCCTCTCTGAAGCTCTCCTTCAATTCTCTCCCTTGCTAAAGAAGTCAAGTGAAGGGTGAAGCTTGTAATTATAAAGTAATTAGAACCCTGCTTAATAGAAATCCTAAAACAGGAAGCCCAGACCAGTAGATTACCCATTGCTCCTGTCATTCTGAATCATTCTCCCTAGAGAGGTCCCTTTATAGTTCCTCACTAGGGACTAAGGACTAGGTTGATTTTATACAAAATTCACACACACACACACACACACACACACACACACACACACACACACACAGAGTTGCCCTTCTGACTGGCTGAGAAAGTTTCGGCATTGTATTAGCTCTACAATGTTTCCCATTAATAAAAGTCTAAATCAGTAGAACAGATTAATGTAAAGGCTCCTTTCTAGAAAATTTTAAACTCTGATCATATAGTAGGGAAACAGTCTCCATGCAACTCTAGCTCAGTGTGTCTCTATCTTAATATGCATACAAATACCTGGGGATCTTGTGAAATTCAGTAATTCTCAGATTCTTGTATTCTAGCAAATTCTTGGCCATTTCCTTCTTGGTGCTATAGGAGCCAGATAAAGAAAGCACAACATAAGGAGCTAAAGAAAGTTCTTCTCTATTGCACAGTTATTTTTCTCTGACTTTTGATTGTAGCAGTTACTCTAGGCTTCCCATGTAAATCTTGGGAAGAGCACTGGTCACATTCCAAATCTAAAAGAGAGGCAATGGCATATAATGGGTTAGGGGACTATTCATTTATCATTCCATGATAAAGAATGACTATAGTTCGCTGATTGGGAGGGTTATTTTAGATAGAGCAAACCATATAAGAAGGATAGCTCTTGAAGATTTTTTTTTTAGTTCTCTAAACACTATTTTTTTGAGAAATTTTTATTTTTATTTTTACCGCAGTGGATTAAAAATCTTTCACAGTAATATTTTAGGTACATAGTGACACTGAATCAGGGGCATTCCCACCACCAATGTTGTCCTCCTTTGCCCTTGTTCCCAAGCATGCATTCCATGCATCCTCTTCCTTTGCTCCCCAGGCTGCTAGTATAAGAAGTCCCCTCTGGGTCTAGCTTCTAAATACTAATTTTAAAGTTTGGTAGGGCATACAAAAGGTTGAAACTCTGAGGTAATTCTGTTACAATGAGATAGTGAGGCAATAGGTATCAAGGGTATAATGTGTTTCATTAAATCAAAACTCAGCCCTTTCTTTCATAAAAGCAATTTGATTGCTTTTAGGGTCTACCCCAGTCATGCAAATAAGTCTTTACTTTTTTTTTTAATTTTTATTTTTAATTATGAGAACAAGGGTACAAAGAAAGAGGGCAAGGTAAAGTTACAGTGGAAGGACAATCACCCATAACATAATTCTCAGAAGTCCCCTTGCTGATATTTTAACTTTGAAATTTCAGCCAAAGAACATTAAGATAAATAAGACAGAATCTATGTACAATTACTTTGTCCCTCAAGTCCCCAGGTTGTAACACATTATAATATTTCTTAACAGCACACAAGGCAATCTAAAGCCATAAAACTTACGTAACTCCTTAAACATTACAGGCATAGTATTTTCTTACATTTCCATATACATGCATATTAGCTTAAGTTAACCTCAAATTTTGAGTTCTTTTTAAGGATTAGAGTCAAAGGAGCACAGTAAAAATGGTGTTAGAGTGGCAATTGTTGTTTGCATAGGCCCACCAAAATATGAGGGACATGGAAAGAAATAACCTTGGCCTAAGTACAAAGAGACCAGACCCCTGAAGTTTCCTGGCACAAGACCAAGTCTAGGCTCCAGGCAAGCTAGATCGTCCAATCCAAGACATTGTCTGTTGTGCCAACACACTTTTATTTTTCATACAGTCTCTGTTGTTGGTATCATGTTTCTGTATTAAAGATCCTGGAATCTGCATATCTTACATTGAAGTCAGGATGTGGAGCATCCTCTCCTTTCCACTTGCACCACTGCTCCAACCCCTGTGTGCTCACCTTTTAAAGAAAGAATATTCTTCATGCTTTGGAGATGATCACATCTAGTGAATTGCAATGAGATTATAAAGTATTGTAGGTATATTTCTAATCTATGACCCACTGTAGCCTCAGAAAGGCACTGACCCCTAGAATGTGCTCAATAGATGGTTGATGTAGTCAGAGAAATTCACAATAATTTTCAAAAGTCACATGAATGTATTTTCAGTAACAGGATTTATGTGAATAATAACACTTATGTCCTCAAAATGACAGTTTGAAAGACATTGAAAGAAAGCTCCTTTGAATATTACTTGTTAAAATATTGGCCAAATGATTTTCCCACTAACTTTATTCCCATTCATCTAAATCAAACTGCAGACTTTCTGGAAAACGGAGGCTCTTTGCTGATAGAAGAGTAGTATCCACTTCATAGAGGATAAGGCATTCCCACTGCTATTAATGTGCAAATGCAGATTAGGAATTTAATAGTAGTGTTATTTCATTGGTCTGACTTTGCTAGAGAGGGTGTTTTCAACATGTTTCCTTTCTCTTCACATCACCCTTTCAGCACAGCTGTGACCCCACTATGAGGTGAAAAGAATCAAATTAGAGGACTTCTGTCAAGTGCATCCCCTTTGGCTTGATGCCAGACAAAGCTGGCTATTTGTTAACCTCAAGTGTCCACTGGGACCAGGGTGAGTCCTTTTCACCCCAACTTTCTCATCCTCTGACAAGAGGCTTTTTGAGCCTGTTGAGCCTTTTTTTTTTGAGCCACAAATCTACCCTTTGTGACTGTTTCAACTGCCACAAAATGGACCTAAGAAGTGGCATTGGCAATAAGTGGGACTTTTTCTATAGATCACTGCTTCAGCTGAGCATCCCTGACCTTTGCCTGACAGCCATCCAAAAGGTGATGCCAATCGTAGATTATTGTTTATGCAATTATTAGACCAAAAGGATTGAAGCCCTAATAGCTATTACTTTTTAAAGATAATATTGAATCCTGGAGGTAAAACAAATTTGCTTGATTACCAGTTTTACTAATAGTTCTATCCAAGGACTAATAACCATAATATATGAGTTGACCACTCAAAATATAAGCCTCATTCAATTTCTTATTTCCTTCAGGTGTTGGTTTGTCTCTATTCTACATTTTATGGCCCAATTTACTTAAACATTTTCCTCTGTGCCTCCTCCTCTCTCCTGCCTACTCAGTCCGTTTCTTTATTCCAGCCTGAATTAATGATCTCTAATTCAAATTTATTTTTCTCTATTACTCATGTTCCTTATTTCACTTACTAGCACAAACATCAGATTCAGTGATACCTTTAAGATTCTTCCATTCTCCCTACATTTGATTTTTTCCCAAATTCTAGCTCTTTTCTACCCATCTTCTAAATTCAACCTTTCTCTCCATGCTCATGATCAATAACACTTCTTGCCAGCATTATTTTAAGAGATAAACTTTTAAATGTTCTCATTTAAATATTTTCCAACATTATAACAATATAAAATAAAACATTATAAATTTCTTTGTTTTGGGGGAACACACCTAGCGTTGCTCAGGGAGTTATTCCTGTCTCTATGCTCAAGAATCACTCCTGCTCACCTCATGAAGCTCACCGCAAACAGGGATAAGTTTAGTTAGAGAAATAACTACGTTTTGAACTATCCTAATAATGAGAATGTATGAGGGAAATAGAAAGCCTGTCTAGAGTACAGGCAGGGGTTGGGTGGGGAGGAGGGAGATTTTGGGCATTGGTGATGGAAATGTTACACTGGTGATGGGTGGTGTTCTTTACATGAATGAAACCCAAATACAATCATGTATGTAATAAAGTTGGTTAAATTAAAAAAAAAGAATCACTCCTGGCAGCCTTGGAGACCATATGGGATTCTGGGCATCGAACTTGGGATTCTGGGCATCGAACTTGGGATTCTGGGCATCAAACCTCATGCAAGGCAAGTGCCCTACCCTACTGTGATATCTCACCAGCCCAGATTTTAATTTTTTTAAATAAGCACCATGACCTACAAATTTATTGACAATAGAGCCAAGTGATCTATTTTTATTATTCCCTCTAATAGCCCATGCATTTCTACTAACTGATGAGCTATTTTATTCATGTAATTCAATTTATTCTTATCTTCCTATCTAGAAAATAAGCTCTGTGAATTCAGGAATTATATCTGAGTTTGCTTTCCAGTCTGTTCTTTGATCCTACCACCAAATCTGGCATGTAATGAGGGTACATGCGTATTTGTGGGATAAACTAAATATTTCCCATAATCTATTTGAATGTGGTTTCTTATTGCTTTCACTGTCAGCAATGTTATTACCACCACTTAGCTCTGAGATCTGGGGTCACTCATAGCTGGGCTCATAGATGTGATGTTGAAGCTGAACCTGAATTAGCTACCTACTGTACTAGCTCTTTGATCACAGGTAATTTTTATTT
Organism: Suncus etruscus; assembly: GCF_024139225.1. NCBI lineage: Eukaryota > Metazoa > Chordata > Mammalia > Eulipotyphla > Soricidae > Suncus > Suncus etruscus. The sequence continues at coordinate 26,674,213 of NC_064867.1, read as the reverse complement.
AGAATTACTCCTTCCTTATTCTATGATAGCTGACTGAACATCAGAATCTGATGTCTGCTTAGCTTCAGGTAGTTGTCTGGCTGTTCTGCATTTAAAACTGACATACTTTTTGCATTTTAAAATAGAGAGAAGAATATATGAGGATTTCAGAGTGGCTTTGCCTCCCTGCTTTCTGAGTATTCTCATTCTCTTTCTCTCTGTATTGTGTGTATTAAATGGCCCATAAATATTGAGAATCTCATAACTTGGCATCCCCCTAATACAAACATTGATTATCTCATGGTTTCTGTGCATAAAGAATTGGAGACTATATGGTTGGGATCAGATCCCACACAAGGTGTGCAATTTTCTCAATGTTCATCTTGAACAGTACCTATTTACAAGTTCACTTATATATATGATTCCTGGTGGGCCTGTTATTCTCAATGATTAAAAGTTGGGCTTGGAGCTTCCAAATATGGACGCTTTCTTTCTCCAGAATATACAGGCTCTGAGAGAGAGAGAGACAGAGAGAGAGAGAGAGACAGAGACAGAGACAGAGAGACAGAGAGACAGAGAGACAGAGAGAAAGAGAGAGAGAAAGAGAGACAGACAGACAGACAGAGAGACAGAGACAGAGACAGACAGAGACAGAGAGAGACAGAGAGAAAATGAGAGATGATAAACAAGAAAAAATCCAGAATCATTTTGTAACCCAGTCCCTTTAGTGGCCCCATACTTCATAAGTAGGAGGTCACAGGGACCAATCAACCTTCAGGTATTTGAGAATTATGCAATAGCTTGGAGACACAGAGGTCACTGGGATCATCAGATAGAAGTAATCCAACACAAAGAATGACTCTCTTCTTCTGAAAACAGGCAGATTCTAGATTTTTTTAAGCAATGAGGAATCCTGTGTTACATACTCATCAGGACCTCAACTCCTTGCCAAACTTAGCATTGGAAAAAAGGGTAGGGGGGAAGAGGGAGGTTGAGCAGGTTCTGCTAAGAATAGCTCCCAAGATTATTATGATTTGAGCTGTTTTTTGCACATTGTGCGTTGACACTGAATCATGGAGAGGACCTCAATTACTCCTATTGGCTTGCCTAAGCATCAATTTCCTGATGACTTACATTATAGTTTCCTAATGAATAAATTAAAAATAGAACTCAAGAGCTTATAGATACAGAAGGAATATATTTAGACTTGGAGTTTTTTTTTCTTCCTATACTTTGCACAAAGCTTTTAGTATTAAATTGATATCATTCTGAAACTTACTTTACCATAATTTACATACTCATTAGTTTTTAATCTTATTTTGATACAAATGCGCAAAGAATTAAATGACCTCAAAGTTAACTGCATTATCTGGAAATCCTAATGTGCTCTTGCTTACATCACAAACGTTATGAGTAAAGAAACAAACAAAAAAAGAGTAAAGAAACATGGGAAGAATATGTTTGTATGTAAAGAAAATGTATCACATAGTTGACACAGTTGACCATATTACATTTGTTTCCAAGTAAGTGAAAAAAAAGATGTTGAAAAACTGAAAATAAAATAAATGGAGGAAAAGTAAACAAGAAAAAATAAAAAGTAGAGTAGCAAGCACATTTGTTAAAATTACTGTATCTCCAATGAAGTCATTAATACAGTGGTAGAAGCTTTACTAAGCACTTGTTAAATGTCCATTCTGTTGAACTGGGGTGTTCTTTTAGAGATGATAGCATCAAACAAATGAAGTTGTTCAGAAATACAAAACACTATTACTGACACTATGACTATTAGGGGCATGTACTCAACTGGCAGGCCACCTGGAAGAAGAAAGATACGGGGTAAAGGTGCCCACACTTGCTCCAAAAAGCCCTATGCTATCAGCCCCCAAACTAGAAGGCCTAAAGTTTTGTCAGATTGGCATCCCCTGAAGGGAGTTGTGGGGTTCGTGATGAGACAGGGCTATCAGGGAAATGGTGATTCTGGGTGATGGAGGCAGTAAGCATGGCTTTGGTAGTCTTGGCTCACCTTCTCCTTCGGAGATGACCAGCTTTCTGCTGCTTACATCTCGTTTTATATAAGGGAATCTATAAGCCTGTCCTGGTTTGAACGTGGCAACTTCTGGGAAAAATATATGTTAAGGAGAGATTTATGAAAAATAAACAGATGTGAATTTTTTGTCATGTCTTTATATAAAACAAAGAACACAGACTTTAGTAGAGAAAAAGTAGACTTGTTATGTGACTCCTACACCTGTCTCTTGTTTACGTTTGTGCAGATCGTTTCCCAGAGGAAGCTATCCAAATCCTTGTTGAAGCATGGGAACACAGCAGGGAAATCCTCCATCACGGTGAGTCCTCCCCAAGCAGCATGTGCTCTGGAATAGTTAACATTGTATACTTGCAAAGCAGACTCTAGCTATTGGGCGTTCATGCACACAACTACTCAACGATTTGACTTGATCCTTTCTTTTTCTCTTTCTCCATCTTGCCAAGACAATTTTGAACCTTCCACCTCACTTGGAAACTGAGATCATTTATTTTTATGGATTACTCCTGTAGTGGAGGAGAAGATAGAAATGGAATTGTAAACACGATAAACATATGAAATTACCCGTTTCCAATTCAGCAATGCCATTAGATTTTGCTTTACATGGTTTTGATCATTCAAAACTTGCTTTAAAAATTTTGGTCCAGGGGCCAGAGAGATATTATAATGTGCATGTCACTTGCCTAGCAAGCAGGTGACCTGGGTTCAATCCCTGGCATCGAAACCCACCAGGAGTAATTCCTGAGTGAAAAAACAGGAGGAACCCCTGAGAACTGTCAGGTATGACACACACACACACACACACACACACACACACACACACACACACACACACACAAACCAAAAACATTTGGTCTAAACTGAAGAGATAGCTCAAAGGGATGAGTAACTGTTTTGCATGCAGGAGGCCATGGTTTATTCCCTGTATCAAATGAGCCCCCCAACACCACAGGGAGAGAACACTAAGCATTGTATTCAGAGTAATCTCAGCATTACTGGATGTGGCACAAAAAACCAAACCAAACCAAAACAAAACAAACGTTTGGTTTTAGGTTTTGTTTGTTACTAAGGAACACCTGACCTCACATTTACTGAGTCTCTTTTAAATAATAATTTGAGATTATGATATCATTTTGATAATGATTATTTAAACAGATATAAAATTATTCACATTTAGTGAAAGAAAAACTCATCCTTAGTCACCCTGTATACTTGAGTTCAATACTGTATGAGTTCAGTACTTATATGTGCCTAGCAGTTAATATACTGTCCTGTCGCACATTTTTGCCATTGCAAAATACTCTTTAGGATAATGCTCGAAGTATTTCTAACTAAAATCTTAATGCTTTTCGTAGAATGCCAGAATTTGAAACCTAGATATCTTGTATCAGAAACCCCCAGAAAGTCAGAAAAAAAATGATTCAAGCATTAACCATTTAGCTGTTTGAATTTCTCATCCTCTAAACACAATGTAGAAAAAAATTACAGAGAATCTGAATTGCTAGGGAGTTAAGGGAGCAGATTGCCAAGAGCATGCTTTATGCATTCCTTTGAACATTCTCTTTTAACTTGAAAGTGACTAATTTTTTTAAAAAAAAATTTAATTTTAATGTAGACTGAATAGTGAATGCCCTGGCTATTCTCCCAAGAACTTACATGAGTTTGTTGCTTTTTGAATTTTTTAAATGACATATTCATGTAAAAACTTTTTCTTGGTTGCCATGTTCAATCATGAAAATGCTTCAAAAGATTATTGTAGATACCATTGAGATTCTGAAAAGCCATAAACCCAATCAAATCATCAACCCTGAAAAGACATAAAAAGAATCCAAAAGTTCATCCATGTTTTTTTCTCAGGACAATCTTGCCCTCTCACCTTGCCCTCTTTTCTTTAAGAAATATTGAATACTTTCTTCCTCTATACATTCCGGAAATATTTCATCTCCCTTCTTACTTTACATAGTTGGTATTATTTTGTCTTAGGATCAAAATATTGGCTTCATTAACTTATATAAAATGCTTAAATGTATTAAAATATGCTAGGTTTTTGCAGAGATAATAGATTTATAAACTTTCCTAAATTGTCTGTGAACACAAAAAATGTTCAAACTGACTTCTCAATGAACTATCAGCAACATTATGATAGCTTGGGACAAAAGAGGAATAAATGTCAATTATAAGTAACATGGCTCCTGGTTTATATATTCAATATTACTTAAGTTTTAAATGTATATCTAGACTTGGATTCATTCTCCTTAGTTACACGTTTGGAGGGTCTTTCCTTCTTAGGCAAGTTTTTGTGTTAATATTATGTGTAAAAATAACTGATATTTATAGAGGTTATTAGTGTATATATGCAGAATAGATTAACCTAATTCCTGATGATAATGCTGATCTCAAAGACAATGAAGATAAAGTCAAATAAAACTTAGTATTCTAAGGCTGGAAAGATAGCACAGCGATAGAGCATTTTCTTTGCACTCAGCCTATCCATGAAGGACAGTGGTTCAAATTTTGGCATCCCATATTGTTCCCCAAGACTGCCAGGAGGGATTTCTGAGTGCAGAGCCAGGAGTAATCCCTGAGCACCACAGGATGTGGCCCCCAAAACAGAAACAAAAATAGAAGCTTAGTACTTAGTATTCTGACATAACCAGTTTGATATGGTTGTCCACAGGCAGGTTAAAAGTACTAACACTATTTATAAATAGTTTGGTATATAGAAATAGTTTTTCTTCACCTGGAGCTTAGATTTATGTAGTTGATTTTCTATTAAATCTTCCCATGACCTTCTGCTTTGAGGTTTAGAGAAACATTGACTATTAATTAGTGGAAAATGACTTACTATAGAAACTTCTTAGATAATATTGTCTCTTCACATACTACAATTGGTTGGGATCATGTTCTCTCTCTAATCTCCTCTCTTTACTTTCTCTTTTTCTTTCTTTTTCCCTCCTTCTCTCTCAACCCCACCCCATCTTTTTTCTCTTCTTTCTCCTCTTTATTCCTTCATCTCTGAAAGCTTGGGAACAATTCTTTTTTTTTTTTTTTTTGGTTTTGGCTTTATGGGCCACACCCGTTTGATGCTCAGGGGTTACTCCTGGCTAAGTGCTCAGAAATTGCCCCTGGCTTGGGGGAACCATATGGGACGCCGGGGGATCGAACCGCGGTCCTGATCCTTGGCTAGCGCTTGCAAGGCAGACACCTTACCTCTAGCGCCACCTCGCCGGCCCCGGAACAATTCTTTTTGATGAATGAGAATTCAAACTTTTTTGAATGACTATATAACTACCTGTAAAGGACACAGAGAGTCATTTTATTCCCCATACATTTGTTGACTTTTTATCTGACTCTAAAGCAGTAATGATATATTACTGCTTTCTTTCCTTATAACTTCCCAAAGAAAAAATATCTGTAATTATTTTTGAAAGTGCCATTCAGTTATGTATGTGATTTTATAAAAGACGTTCTCTGTGGTTGCTATTTTATATATCTAGCTTATGCCCCACTTCCCAAGTTTTTTTATGATTTGCATATATGAAATGTAGAGAATGTATTTATTATCTATTCTAGGGAATTTCCATACACACTTGTAAGTGTTATAAATAGTAGCTATTGCCATATTACAGAAATGCCTTGCTCTGTATCAGTTATTCTAAATTTTTAGGATAAATATCATCTAATTTTTTATGAATTTCTTGGCCAAGTAAATCAACAACGACCACCACTGATATTTGTTTTTTTTTTCTTCAGGTAATTGCTGAGGAATTATCTGGCAATGATGATTATGTTGAACTTGCATTCAATGCAAGGAAATTGGATGACAAGGTAAAGTATTTGGCATTGACCTTGTTGAAGAAAGTAATAAAGCTAGCACTCAGTTTAATTAGACTTTCCCCTAAAGCTACACTTTTCCTTTCGACCAACATTATTAAATAGATCAAAGATTTCAGAGAGAGCTGCAGAATAAGACCACCTCACCCCCAATTTAGAAGCAATTGGTGAGAAAAGATAAGGGCAGTAATTAAAACACATTTTATGATACTAAGATTTCATTTGTTCCCTACTGCCACAGGTTATCTGTGCACAGATAAAGTAATTTAACCACATCACTAGAGATATTTCCAAAGAGATGATGTTAAAGGAAAGAAAAGTGACACTTATATTGATGAAGTACAGGGTGAAGAGATTTACTTGCATTATCACTTTCAACCATTTCTTTTTACATGTAATAGGGTTTATTTACTATTTTACAGAGAGGGAGACAGATTCAAAGATGAATTAACTTGTCAAGCATTAGTCTTAATGTTACACCGAATCCTCTGATAAATACACATCAAGACAGGGTTAAGTATGCAAGGTCTTATTAAAAGAAATGTCTTTTGATGGTGCCATGGAACTTTCCAGTCAGTTGTAGATGATTATATCACATCTCTGTAGCTATATAGATCATTTTATTTGTGTAGGTCATAGGACGAAGACTAGGAGAGAGCTTTTTTTTTTTTTTTACAGTTCTAGAAGTTCTGTTCCATCCCTGTTTTTTGTAATCAGTCTTCCATCGTTAGTGGTTTTGATTTTTGCTCAGATCCTAGGATAGAGTCTTTCAGTATGGTTTCAGAAGTTCTGCTCAGTTGCAATTGCCAAAGTCAGACCTCTGAAATTAGAGATCTTGGTTTTTGGAACCAAGTTTCCCTTCAACAGATGAATGGCTAAAGAAACTGTGGTACATATACACAATGGAATATTATGCAGCCATCAGGAGAGACAAAGTCATGAAATTTTCCTATGCATGGATGTACGTGGAATCTATTATGCTGAGTGAAATAAGCCAGAGGGAGAAAGATAGATGCAGAATAGTCTCCTTCATCTATGGGTTTTAAGAAAAATGAAAGAAAAGTTTACAATAATTCCCAGAGACAAAAGAGAAGAGGGCTGGAAGGTCCTTCTCACAACATGAAGCTCACCAAAAAGAGTGATGAGTGCAGTTAGAGAAATAACTACATTGTGAACTATCATAACAATGTGAATGAATGAGGGAAATAGAAAGCCTGTCTCAAGTACAGATGGGGATGGGATGGGGAGAGGGAGATTTGGGACTCGGGTGATGGGAATGTTGAACTGGTGAAGGGGGTTGTTCTTTACATGACTGAAACCCAGCTACAATAGTATTTGTAATCAAGATGTTTAAATAAAGCTATTAATTAAAAAAAGATATTGGTTTTTGTACAAATCCTAGGCTGAAGCCTCAGCTAGGATCTTTCTCATTGGACCCTCAATAGGTTCTGCCCAGTCCATGTTTGTCAAGGTCAGTCTTCTGTAGTTAGTGATTTTGGTTTTTGCATAGAGCAAAGGATGTCATGTCTCCTGATTACATCAGACCAGTTGGTGATGAGATAGGCCAACCCTCTCTTAGATCAAGTTGTTGCCAATTCCTTATGTCAGGGTGCCATATCAAAACTGTTGTGAGTGGGTGCTAGAGCGGTATTAGGAATTTCCCAGAGTTGTTCCCATGGCAGTATGCTTTAAGGGGAAGAAACCCTGTATCTCTTTAAGCCAAGGGTATTCCCGTTCTAATTTCCTCAATATTTATGGTGCCTATGCAAAAAAAAAAAATAAAGGAACACAAAGCCTTCTAAATAGTTGCTGGTTTTGTTTTGTTGTTGTTGTTTTTGACTCTGCTTTTTTTACTCATTTTTCTTTCTTTTCCTTTTTTTTGGGTTTGTTCTTTTTTTGTTCTTTTTGTACTTTTGTTACTACTGCCCTATTGTTTTTTGTTTGGTTTGTTTGTTTTTGAGTTTTGGGGGGTTTTTGTTTTGTTTGTTTTGATTACTTTGGTTACCCTTTTCTTCTTTTTTTCCCCTTTCTCCTTCTAAAGGGAAAGTTATAATGCCTAAACGGACCCCTCCTAGTTTCTTATTTTTTTCCCTTTTGCTTTTGTTTTTGTTTGTGTTTTTGTTTTCTTCTCACTTGCCTTTCCTTATATCTCCAACATAACCACAATTCTGGAATTATCTTATTTAGCCTCACAATTTGAGGGGAGAAAATGGATAGTACCAAGAAGTCAAATTGAATAAATATTTAGTGGAAATAAAAAATGATCAGGCTTGAACGCCAAATCTATAGTCAATGACAACAGAATCGATACCGAATTTACAATAAGCTGTACAAGTGGGGAATAGTTACACTATCACTATGAGGGTAAGGAGGGAGATATGGAATGCATGCTAGGAACAGAGGTGGAGAGAAGACAATACTAGGGGGTGGTAAAAATGCCCCTCATTCATTGTCACTATATGCCTTAAATATTCTGTGAAACAACTGTAATTCATTTTGACCACAATAAAAATGAAAAATAAAATAAATGTCTTATAGGGACTATAGGAAGGAAACCTGTGAGAGTTGATAGACCATGATACAAGTCTGACCCAAATCATGAGGGGAAAAAGCTAAATGGCAGTGTCCTAGCATGCCATGTACTCCAAGGAAGATTTGGAAAGATTATGAAGAACTTTTTGAGCTAAAAATCAACCTGCTAGCTTTTCCCATGTTACCAAGCCTGCCTAAATATCCACGCTCAGTCACTAACAGAGAATAGCCTTTAAGAAACTTGACCTCTATGCAAATGCAGGATGGATTTTAGAGCCCAGCAGTTGGATCACTTTTAAAGCCTTGCTGAGAAGGCAGCTGAATATTATCTCAGAGTCCCATCGATGACAAGGAGGTGATAAGACAGAAATCAGGTTCATGCCAGTCTTGTTTTCACCTATATTCTATCTCATAACTTCTATTTGGTCACAGGCCATGTTAGTCTTATAGATTCAAAGGAAGTTTTATAATCTCCACTCCCTTAAGAAAGCTGTCATCCCCACTGGAGAATCTATTTTCTGAGGACAAAACAAAAATAGGGAATATAATGATATAGAACCAATTCTTCCAATATTTACTAGCATTCAACTGAAAAAGATAAAAGTAATGTCTCAAGTAACTACCTAAAGTTATATGCAGAAACTTATAAACTGACACATCTTGTTCACATTTTACCGATAAAAATACTCAGTCTGTTTGTTCATTTGGTACTTCCGTATTTTATTTATTCACTTATTCAACCATCCATCATTTATTTGTCAAATTTCTTCTGTTTCATGCATGAGATGGTGGAGAAAATTTGGCTTTAAAGCACCCTTAAACCTTAACAATTTAGAATGCACCATTCTACCTAAATATATGAAATATACACTTAAACAGTGATATTTTAGGTCTCAGAGGGTGTGATAAATGTCACACAACCATAGTTTTCTAAAAAGTGTCAATGTATTTTACTAGGGGACTCAGGAAAGACTTTTTCTTATGAACAAACTGTTTTTGAATTTTTTTAAATGTCTTGAGTAGATTCACAAACCTTTGCCTTTTAACAGCATTGTGAGCAAGGTGCTAGAAATTAAAATGTATGCTGATATCAGTTGGGTGTAAGCTTTTAACTCTCACTTTCTTCTAACTTATATTCTTTCTTTTCCATTATCACCCCCAAGTTCTAGAATAATTCGCCAAACTCCTTGTTATTATCTTCCCTGCTGCCATTAGAAGCCATTGGGGTCAGTGTGTAGCAATTTTAAGCTACTCACTTAATGTCTTATAATGGCTTATTTCCACTTACTAGTCTCTTAAGTACCACTAATTTTTCCTCCTACTGACTTATGTTACTCTGTGAGGGAATTTGGGGTTTAGTTAGCTGGTCCATTGACTCTAAGGTGTTTGAACAGTTTCCCTTCACTTAATTGAGCATTTAAACTGCAAGAATAAGTCATTGTGTAAGCCAAATTACAACTTACTACACTACTGTTATAAATAATAAAATTTTCCATTTATGTGATCTAAAAATAAAGGATTCTAGAGGATCATCCCCACCCTTTCCAGCCTAATCTTCCAGAGTACTTGGGGACTGCTGAATCTTGCACCTGTACTCACCATGTCACTCATCATATGGTGGTATCTGAACTATTTTTAGTACTCTAGAAAGGATCAGACTATATTCAGGATAAAACAGAGACTTGGTTTCATTTGAACTGGAAGAGAAATTGTCTCTGGTTTTAAAAAAATAAGGGCAAAGTTGTAGAATCATGAACAAGATGATACCCTAAAATCATCTAATACAAACTCTTTCTTTCTTAATGTTATTGAGATCAATGTGAATTACAAGTCTTCCACAGTTGTATTTCAGTTCATATTGACAGTTCATATTGACAGTGAATTAGGGTCATTCCCATCACCAGTATTGACTCCCCTCCACCATAGTTCCCAGCATGCCATACCTCCACCCTTAGCCCCCTTAACTGCTAGTGTAACAGGTCCCTTTTGTGTATAGCTTGTTATAGTTTGGGTCTCTTGATTATTTTGTCATTGACTTTGGTTTGGGTATTTAGGTCTGACTATTTTTTTATTTCCACTCAATATTCCTGAGACCACTTGGCCCCTGGGTCCCATCCATGGTTTTTTTTTTCTCAATTTGCAGGAAGACATAGAAATATGAGGTAGAACAAGATGATTAATGTTCTATGGTTCTGTAAAAAAAAGCTAGAGCCCCTATATAAAAGTATAAATATAAATAAAATTAAAAGAAGAAAAAAATAAAAATAAATAAAATAATTTTTAAAATGGGGACAGATGTGGAAAGTTTTTGTTTGTTTGTTTGGTTTTTTTCCCCCACAGGCACAGTAAACATTGGGGAAATTGGAAAGGAAATTCCCTTGGCTAAAAGATATAGGATGTCTGTACCCTTGAAGCATGCTGTCATGAGAATAACTACAGGTTCCAGACATGATAGTTGTCAAATCCCAAGGTGTATCTTTATGGTGTCCAGAAAAGTTCTGTTCAGTTATGGTTGTCATAGTCAGTCTTGGGGTTTGCACTGATCCTAGGACAAATTTCATCATTAGGTGGTAAGGTAGGGCAATCTACCCTTAGATCAAGTTGTTGTTGTTGTTTCTTTGTTGTAAGGTTGTCATATGAACCTGCCCTGGCACAAGTTGATGCCAAAGTGGTATTAGGGCCTCCCCCACCCCTGGGTGAGGTTGATTCTTGGTGCTGGTGCAGGAAACTGTGCCAGTTCTAAGGTTGAAATCCAGGGTTCAGGGTTGGACAGTCTATGTCCAATCACATGAGGTCTAAGTCAAGTCCCCATGACAAATGTTCAGGGTGGAAGGCACCCCTATATTCAAACTCTTATGCATATGTAGACTCAAAAAAATTTGACGATTAAACTATTCAGATAATGGCTGAAACTCTGCTTTTCTCTTGCTGCATAATACTTTCACACAAAATCTAATGACCTTGGTGTTACTTGTTATATGTCATGATCTTGAGGGTCAGAAATTCAGATAAGTTTCAAATAGTTAAGGACTTTAACTGTAGGAATGGTCCTTAACTGTGGGGATTTTGTGTGAGGAGACCAAACCAGCCTTTCTTTGGCTAATGCCTAATTATGTGGATCATGGTAAAGTTGGGTTTAGCTTTATCTGGATTGATCATCTGCAGTACACACCCACTATAGCAATTCTGGAGTAGTTATATTTCCTCCAGATTGTCTGGAAAGTGCACAAAAGAATGAGGTAGAAGTTATATGGTTCTTTTTTTTTATACAACTTAAGGACACATGTCATCCTTTCTGTTGTATTAAGCTGGTTGGCAAATAAACTTATAAATCCATCCTAGAATCAAGGAGAGGGCAATGAGACCCCTCACCTTGTTGGAGCAATGACAAATTTATATTGTGGAAAAGCATGTGGACTGTGGACATTATGGTAGTTATATATAGGAACAAATGCCGCAGTCTTTTGTGATATAATGAAAAAGATGGTATGATAGTTATTTCAGCAATAATTTTCCTGAATTTATATCTAATAATAAAAATATATCAAAACATAATCAAGCCACAATAAGATAAATAAAAGTATTAATCCTAAAAATTGTTAATGAGCATCATAGGAATAATTGAGTTTATAGATATAATATCAAATATGTTCTGTCCATTTTAGACTATGGTTATAATAAGTGTGGATTCCAATCTCCTAGTGGGACACTGATACTTCCTCAAGGAGACTAATACATCAAGGAGTAAGCCCCAGAGATTATACAATTCTCATCTTTTACAGATGAGAACATTGAGTTTCAGAGATATGAAGTTACTCATCTAAGATCACACACACAATTACATGTACACATATGAGCATGTATGCATGAACTCACATCAATGACAGAAAGACTTATTTAGTCAAATTGCCTTACTAATACCGAAATCTTCATTCAGGGAAGAAACTAATAAATAAAATTGGATTGACCTATGAAAAGAAAGACATGGCCCAATACAGCAATTTTGGAGAGTATGAATTTGCTCAAAGTGCCTAAAGGCTTCAATATCCTTTCAGAAGAATACACATGGTCAAAATGATTTTCAAAATAATATTGAGTCCCTATTTTCTTTCTTCAATCTCGCACATATACAGTAGTAGCTTTCTAGAAGCTTAATGCTATGAGTAATGTAACAGAATAGATGCAAGAGCATATATGAGAAGCCTTTTGACTTCTCTTAAGACTGTCAGGAAAACTGATTTTTCAAATATAAAATAATACTATTCTCGCTATTTTTAAATTTAAAAAATAAAATTTGCTTTTTATTAGAATGCTGTGCCATTTACTATATTATGATCTTATTTTTCTTATCTTTATGGCACAGAAATTCTCAGTTTTAGTTTATAATATGATTATATTAGTAGCTATAAACCATGTTGACCAAGGTATTTTAGGATCTTCATAATACTTTAGAATATAAAGGTATCCTGTGACCAAAATGTTCAAAAAGAATATACCAGAAAAACTAAGAACTTTTTTAAACAGCAATTTAAGAGAAATTTCCTCCGTTGTCTTGCTAGAAATTGTTGATGTTATCTTGCTTCTTCAATGTTCTCTAGCAGAATAGAGTTCTTGAAATGTACTTGAGATGGAAAATCAGAGTCCTTGAACTCCCCAATAGGCAGCCTTCAATAAATAAAAACAGAAATAGATTAGATAGGTAGAAAATAAAGCTATTACTCTAAAATTTGTGCAATTCATTTTGTAGAGATTTAGACTTTCTAACTTTGAAAGCACATGTTTTACTCCAGTGGCTTGTTGGTAATTAATCTAACAAGAAAGTAGACATAAGTCAATGTCTACTTACTTAGGAACATTCAAACTGACAAAATATTCTTTCTCCCCCTTTTGCTTATTGATGTTGGAGCTGATTCTTAATTGGGGTATCCACATCATTATAGTGAGCATTATAAACTGCATTTTTAGTGTACTTATGCTGCTAGTTTGAAGGGGTAGCGTAGAAGCAAACAAATCTGTCTCTAAAACAGAGGTCTACAAACTTTCTCTCTAAAGGACCAGATGGTAAATAACTTAGGCTTTGCAGGCCATATGGTCTTTGTCCCAACTACTCAGATCTGCCTCCGCAGCATGAAAATAGCCATAGACAGTACATAAATGAATGAGTGTGGCAGTGTTCCAATAAAACTTTATTCTCAAAAACAGACAGTGGACTAGATTTGTGACATGCAGCAAATTCACCCATCCCTACTCTAAAATAATTATCAAATCCCTAACTGTTCTGCTGGGACTTCACCCTCTTCGCATGTCTGCCTGGATAAATAATCTAGTCCTCATTAAAGATAGAAAGTTATAATTAAAAAGCATTTACAATTTTTTGCACCAAACTACTCTTAGCGCCACCTTCATGCTGATAGTCAGGCAAAGAAAGCTGAAATGAAAATTCCATAGTGTGTTCAAATAGTTATATGATTAGATACACAGCTATTTCTTTTAACAAATTGATGATGTATGTACTGTCTGTGGTTTACACTTTAAAAAAAATAAGTGACATAAATTTGTGAGCAGGCATTTCAGTTATTTTTGAGGAATCACAGTAGGTTTTGTTGTGTTGTTGTTGTTTAGAATCATATGCCTCCTTAATAGGAGTAACTCCAAATATCTGTATAGTGCTTTAAAAAGTCTTTATTAGTTTTCTCTTCTTTGGATAATAATCATCGTATGGCAATTTTTTAATGTTTGCATGATGTTTATACTATACGCTACATGCCTGAGTTCCTGCAGTTTACCACATCACCATGAGGCAAGCAATAATTCTTATGCTCTCTTTCTATATACAATCAAACTGAGACTTGTTTAAATTAAATTTATTCTTGAAAATCTCATATTTTTAAAATAGAACATTGGAAGCTTATCTCAGACCATCCAAATTACATGTGGTGCAGGCAGCATTTGAAAGCAGCCTCAAAGCCTGTGAGCTGCACCTTTGATTTCCAGTTACTAAAGAGCAGATTCTGTATCTGATCTTTCTCCTCTCAGTTTATAATATGTCTTTCTGAAAACTTTGTGTAACCCTAAATAGAATTTGTAGATGTGAAATAAAGTGCTTGGGTGATAAATCAAGTGATAGAGAATATGCCTATCATGTGCAAGGCTTTGAGTTCAAATCCCTGGCAATGTATGGGTCCATCACACCACATTATCAGGTAGAATATCACCAGGATAACCCTTAGCTCCACTCAGTGTGGCCCCTTCTTAAAATATCAAATAAAATGCAGAATGCATTGGAGCATAATAAAAATAAAAACTAAAATGCTAGCATAGATTATGAATATTTAGAGGCCACATATGATGATGCTTAGAACTTATTCCTGGCTTTGTGCTTAAGGATCATTTCTGGAATTGCTTGAGAGAAAATAATTGGTACCAGGGACCAAAATGTGACCACATGCAAGAAGGAGGGACGAAGGAAGGAAGGAAGGAAGGAAGGAAGGAAGGAAGGAAGGAAGGAAGGAAGGAAGGAAGGAAGGAAGGAAGGAAGGAAGGAAGGGACGGAGGGAGGGAGGGAGGGAGGGAGGGAGGGAAGGGAGGGAGGGAGGGAGGGAGGGAGGGAAGGAAGGAAGGAAGGAAGGAAGGAAGGAAGGAAGGAAGGAAGGAAGGAAGGAAGGAAGGAAGGAAGGAAGGAAGGAAGGAAGGAAGGGAGGGAGGGAGGAAGGGAGGGAGGGAGGGAAGGGAGGGAGGGAGGGAGGGAGGGAGGGAGGGAGGGAAGGAAGGAAGGAAGGTAGGAAGGAAGGAAGGAAGGAAGGAAGGAAGGAAGGAAGGAAGGAAGGAGGAAGGAAGGAAGGAAGGAAGGAAGGAAGGAAGGAAGGAAGGAAGGAAGGAAGGAAGGAAAGAAGGAAGGAGGAAGGAAGGAAGGAGGGAGGGAGGGAAGGGAGGGAGGAAGGAAGGAAAGGGAGGGAGGAGAGAAGCAAAGAGAAGAGGAGAGAAGGGAAAGGGGATAGAGAAGAGGGATGGAGGGAGCAAGGAGTGATGGAGGAAATAAGAAAATGTTTACCAAAATACATTTGGTAAAACAACACTGTCTTCCTATATTTTTGTCATTTTTATATTTTGTCAGTTTATATTTTTCTATCAATTTCATTTAAAAATTAAAAAGTAGCAAGTTAAGATTATAAATAAAAGGGAAAATAATGAATGGGATTCCTCCAGCAGAGTCAGCAAATTTGTTTTTAGTTCTGGATCATATCAGGCAATGCTCAGGGGTTACTTTTGGATCTTCACTGAGGAATTACTCCTGACTGTGTACAGGGGGCTATATGGGATGTTGAGGATGGAAATGGGTAGGCTGATTGCAAGGTTAATGCCCTATCCACTGTTTTAGTCCCCTAGTTAGCATTTTTTTAGAAACACTTTCCTTAAAGATCAGGAATCTATTTAAAGAGAAGAAAGCTAAAACTTCCAGAGATGGAACCCAAAGGTAACTATGTGACCTGATTCTACAAGGGCAGGGAGGAGACAGGGTGACTTAAATTTTTAAGGGGAATGTTGAAAGAAAAAGCAGTTCTAGGAAATGTCTTAAGAAAATGCCTGTAGTGTGTCTACATGTGTGTCTAAAAAAGTATAGCACCATGTTAAATCAACAGCAAGATTTGCAGATTAAATTTATCTTAATTGATAAGATAATTGATAAAATGAAGTAATAATATGGCAGAAATAGGGCATAAAGTTATATGCCAGATTGGCTATTAGAGAACACAGTCTTTGGCACCCAGTAGAAGTAGGAAGATCCATATCCCCATTTCCATCTCTTCTTTGTCTGAATCATTCCACAAATGTTCTAGGCTAGCTAATATTTCTTATTAAACAGCAAACCAAATTATTTTTCTTCTCAGTATCTATCTTTGATTCATACACTTTCCATAGTCATTTTTTCACATCTTTTCTCAGTTTGTTCCTTCTATATATATATATATATATATATATATATATATATATATATATATATATATATATATCCTTGAAATTATATTTTCCATTAAAAATCCATCATCAACCCCTCTTTTCTCTATTACACATTTTCTTTATTTTTAAATTTTCTTCCTTATTTTCTTCATTCATCTACTAAGACACAGTCCTGAGTTATAGGCTTTTTTTTTGCTTTGTTTTTGTTTTTGTTTTTAGGCCTCACCTGGTGATGCTCAGGGGTTACTCCTGGCTATGCTCTCAAAATCACTCCTGGCTTGTGAGACCATATGGGATGCTGGGGATCAAATCATGGTCCATCTTAGGCTAGCACAGGCAAGGCAGATGCCTTATTGCTTGCACTACCACTCTGGCCCCATAAGTTATGATTTTTGTGTACTTTTCTTATCACTGAATTGTATGATACATTAGAAAGCTGAATCCAGGAGTTTTCCTTTCTTGTATATTAATATCAATCACAGTGGCTTTGTGATCCATGAAACCTCAGTGAGTTATTGTGTTGAGTGAGTGACTAGGATGGCTATAAACTTAAAATTTCTTTACTGAAATTTAGATTTCTGGGGGAAACAATCATCTGATAAAACATAATAAGGAGATGAAAACTAAGGCTATTGCACAGACTTTTACAACTTTGTATTTTTCTCATTTATTTATGCATTCATGCAGACACTCAATAAGTCACTCTATTACCTCAATACTAGATATTATCTCCAAACTAGACACTACAGAGTATGCTGGAAAAAATAGTCAAATATGAAAGAAAATGCGAAAAAAAGAAAAGTACTCCCTCCTCTCTGAGATGACTTAATAAATTATGATAAAAATAAACAAGTTTAAAAGAAGGATGTGGATAGGTCTGCTTTCAATAATGAAGTACCTATTTATTTCACATTATTTTCTTGATAAAAATAACTGAAAATATTGTTAGTATACAGCATACATATGTTTGAGATTTCTATGTTTCTTCAAACTTGAGGAGCCAAAAACAATGCAGACAGAGCAGGGAAATCCATTGGGACGAATCAGGGTGTTCGGACAATTTTCCATCCAAGGTTGATTTATAAAATAGCTCACGTAGAGGGGCTGGGCAGCCTAGCAGAAAATTACTAATAAGAAGTAGAGAAATTGAGCACAGTTTTTTGAAATCTAACAGCACTGAGAAAGCAAAAGTGAAGTTCAAGGCTATTAAGAAAGAAAAGGATAAAGATTCACAGATGTTTTCAAAGAGAGAAGAGGTGCACCGGTCTGAAAGGCTTAGCTACCCAAAGAATCCACCAATTAACAAATAGCAAGCATAAAGAGAAAACTGAACAAAAAAAAAAATCAAGAGATTATGGAGATAAACCAAAGCCTTTGAGCGTAGCACAAATAAGAATTAACTCTGAAGGCTCCTCAGAAAAAGAGTAGGTCCCTTAAGCACTCAATCTTTTTTTTTTTTTTTTTTTTTTAGTGATTTAAGTACTGTACCCAGGTAGTCAAGTTATAAAAATAGATTGAACCCTTAAGGACTTATAATGAAACTAGCCCCCACATTGTTCAGTTTTAACTGGATTTAGGTAAATTCCCCAGCCCCATTGTAACTTTTTGCCACAAGTGACCCATGGTTTTGAATGATTTTAACATTTTATATAGCTCTGATCTTTAATTAAAATTAATAAGCATATCAATGGCAGAACAAGAAACAGATCATAGAAACTGACCCATAGGTATCCAGATAGTGGATTAATCAAACAAAGACCTGATAATACTAATTGATATGGTTAAGATATATATGTTTTTATTAAATATATGGAATTTGAAATGATATTCAAAGAATATTTCAGATTTTAATGAAGTACTTAGTGTCCAAATGCAGCCCACTCTATAAATCTGGGAGAAATAAGAAAGAAGGACAAAGGAATATCTAGGAGTATTTGGTCCAGCATGGCAACAAAAATAAGATGGGAAAACCTTATTTCTCTTTATCTATTTTAGGATTTCTTCAGTAAATCAGATCCATTTCTGGAAATTTTTCGTATGAATGACGATGCCACACAGCAGCTTGTGCACAGAACTGAGGTAAGGAAAGTTACCGTTGAAGATGGCAAATTGATTTGCCTCAAGAAAAACCTTTACATTTACATTCCTTTAATTTAATTTAATTTATTTAATTGGGAGGTTGTGTCACTCCCAACCATTCTTAGGGACAATTCCATGCTCTGTGCTGAAGGAAGTTCCTTACCTTTGTTCCTGTCTATTACTCTGCATTAATCTTAGAGTTTTTGCCATCCAAAGAGGTTTGTCTTTTACAGATTTCATATTTCTTTTGCTTTGTCTGTTTAGATACTACAACACAAAATCCCTCACTCATAGTTTCTATGTTGGTTGTATATACATACAACCAGCCAGTAATTTATTCATAATAAAACCATAAATTTAAGCTAAATAACTAGCTGGTAAAAATTATCTGAAGTGATTTTTAGTCCTTTTTCCGATTTTCAAAACAATTCTTTACAATATTATTATAGGCTGAACTTGTGAGAAACCAGTTTCTTTTCAAAGTTCTAATAATTAGTAAGGGAAGGGCTGCACTTAAACTGAGTTTACCTGTGCCTGAGTTTTATCTTCTTCCTCTGGGAAATTCTATACATTGGGAAACAGACAAACCTATTAGAGAAATTGCTGCCCTGCCCAAGACAACCACTTTTCCATATGTATCTTCTTCACTCTTTATATAACTCCGAGTTTTATCCATCCCTATTCAAAACAATATTCCCTACTGTGCACTCACTCAACAACCAACTCCATCTCTACTTTTTCTTCCTCATAAACAAATCCATGAGAGTCCATGGAGGTGAAAAGTATAGAGATTTGGTTGTGTGGGGTGCATTGGTGGTAAAAACGTTGCACTGGTGAAGGGGTGTTCTTTTTGTGACTAAAACCTAACTACAGTCATGTTTGTAATTATGGTGTTTAAATAATGATTAAAAAAAGAAAAGTAGGGGCCGGGTAGGTGGCGCTGGAGGTAAGGTGTCTGCCTTACAAGCGCTTGCCAAGGAAGGACCGCGGTTCGATCCCCCGGCGTCCCATATGGTCCCCCAAGCCAGGGGCGATTTCTGAGCACATAGCCAGGAGTAACCCCTGAGCATCAAATGGGTGTGGCCAAAAAAAAAAAAAAACAAACAAAAAAAAAAAACAAAAGAAAAGTATAGAGACTTGAAAGGAATAGGTATATGGTAAATGATTTGGAGTAAGAGACAATTCTGTTGTGTTTAAATACCTGTAGTGGCATAAAGAAATAACCATCAGTCCTTTTATGCAATAATTGTGCAGTTGCTATGTTCTCACTACCCTACACTGGAAATCTATTTTCCAAAACTAATAGATTAGCTAGTAGCATGAGGAGAATTTTTGGTAGGGGATGTTACTCAGTAGTAATTTGCTTGCTTTGCTTGTGTAGGGGTTTCATCCCTGAAACAACACAGAGAGAGAGGGAGAGAGACAGAGAGGAGAGAGAGAGAAAGAGAGACAGAGACAGAGAGAGACAGAGAAGAGATCTATATTTTATAAATAAAATCCTATTATATAAAAATCTTATTGTTTTAAATAATAGGATAAATGGAATTGAGTATATAGTATATTTACTGTATATAGCACAATGTAATTATTTGGAACTTAATCCCAGAGAAACTGAGATACAACTAACTAAGCAGTGTCTCTCTATGCATGCTTATGTTCTAGTCATCAAATGGAGGCTTTATTAGGTAGGTAAAAGGGAGATGAGTAGTTTATTGTTGGGTCTTTCTCACAAGATTGACCTAAATTTTATTCCTTTTTTAAACTTTATTGATTGATTAATTTTTGGGCCATACCCAGCAATGCTCAGGGATCACTCCTGGCTCTGCACTTGGAAATTGTCCCTGGAAGGTTGGGGAACCATATGAATTGCCTGGAATCAAACCGGGTCCCTCCCGGGTTGACCACATGCAAGGCAAATGCCCTACTACTGCTATATCTCTGCATCCCACCCCCTCAATTCTATTCTTAAGAACTTCTCTAGAACTTACTCCCATAAGCCCAAGGCTTAAGAGCTTTTAGAGTCTCAAAATAGATGTGGATTTTACATTTTATAGTGAGTCAAGGAACATTGAATTGCTCTTTTTCCTTATTAAATAGATACAAAAATATACACAAAGATTTTTCATTTCAAATAAAATTTTTAGTTAAGTTTTTGATTTGCTATTAAGTTTACAGAACTGTTACAATGAAATATCTTCACTTCTTAGTATTTTTATATAAAGGTGAGAAATTTAAATTAACCCAAACAATTTTATATAACTTCTCATTATCACTTTTATCATCCTTAGGGTATCAAAGTAAAATATAAAGTTACACAGGAACATTGTTTTTCTACTTTAATGCATTAGAAGAAATTTAATGAGTTATGATATAATCAATAATTCATAGCTATAATAAGGAATTAATTAAAAGAGGTAATCTTTTACTCAAATTATATTTGGGTATAGAATTCATATCTTTCATAATGTTATGACTTCTGTTAACCATAAACTTTATAGGAAATAAATGTAATATGCTAGAATTTCATTTTATTTGAATGTCCCCTTGAGTAATGACTCTCCGTTTTTTAATAGTTTTTACTTTTTTGGATATAGCACTATTGATAATGGCTTCTCATGAACATAATTCCAACACCACACCCATCAGTAGTGAACTCATTTCTCTCTCCCAAGCAACTCATCATCCTTCTCATGTCCCCAACAATAGTTTTCAATTTTTATGCTCCTTGAGGATGCATCTCCAAAATTTCTGTCAGCAAGTGTGGGTGAGCCTAGAAATCTACATTTTTAACAATTTCCATAGTGTTGTTTTTCCTTTTAGTCCAGGGACTATCTTTAGATCAATTTACACTGCAGAGTCCTAGACACAGAAGCAGATATATGGACATTTCAAACTATATAGTATTATTGGACTACTTGTGATAAATTCCAAAATTGTTTGATCCCTTGGATTCTTAGCTATTTTTAACTAAGTTTATGACTAGTAAATGATTTTTCAAAGTATTTAACTTTATTATAGACTTAGTTTGTAACACTGAAGATCTTCTATGCTATCATTTTCTAGGATATTCTAATTAAAAATAATAGTGAACCATTTTATGTGTGTTCTGGAGATATTTTCTCTCTAAAAACTTCTCCTGTAGCTTGCCAGATGTTCAAACTCTAGGTTATAGGTTACCAAAGACCTTTCAACTATTTCCCAGTAGTATTATCTTGCCATATACTGAAAGCTCACCAATAGTCTTTCCCTATACTGGTCTTAATAGGAGAAATTTTATACCTCTTTTATGATTTTATCAGAGAATAGACAACTCCTATCATTTAGAGTTCTTTTGTTGGAACTTAAAGTAAGCCCATCTTCATCGTTCTAGCCCTTTGTACTATAGAAGATATCATCTGTAGCATTTACTTTCTGGACAATACAACTGTCACTATTCCAAAACACTATTCCAAAAAACAACAGCCAGAACAGTATACAGAAATTCTGCATATATAATGATGAACCTAATGGACACCCTTAAAAATGTACTACTCTAAGTTTTCTTGAAAGCATCAGTTCCAGACAGTTGTCCCTTTCTTAAGTGTCAAAGTTCGTTTATTTTCATGTTGAAATGTGAAATGTCCAATTTTTTCTTTTTTCCCATAATAGTTTTTTTGTGTTTTCTCAGGTTGTGATGAATAACTTAAGCCCTGCCTGGAAATCATTCAAAGTATCAGTAAATTCTCTATGCAGTGGAGATCCAGAACGCCGGCTGAAGGTCAGAACCCTTTGTAGATCCAAGAAATGCGTTGTTTATATAATTCTATTTAAGCCTCCTCTTCCTCCTCAAGATCCAAAATTTTCTATATCTCTTATCCAAATCTAAGCATTTTGATAAAGAAAGGTCTTTAGTTAGAGCAACTGAAAGTCATGGGTAGCTCTAAGAAAATCCCAATTGAGTCTGGTCAAGGCAAAAGCTCAAAACTTCTCAGAGATAAATTGAAACATTAGGCTCCGAAAAATTAACTGCTGATCAGTTGGGGGGGGGGCAAAATCGTGGTAAAATCTAGATCAGCAATGTGCAAGGCAAGTACACTATACACTCTACTATCTTTCGACCCCAATAATAGGGAAATCTAAGAACAAAGCTATTCCTGTTATCAAGACCTGTTATCACAGTGAAGACTGATCCAGAATTCAGTAGTTTAAAAAAAATAACCTATTATTTAGCTTATAGTTCTCTGTATTGACTAGTTGAAGTTACCAGGAAATTCTTCTCTAGTAGATTGTGGCTGGGTTCTATCATGTATCTGTGGTCATGTGACTCTGCTTCTAGGGTTTGACTGGGAGGTGTAGCCATTAGTCTTTCGTTGTCCAGAAAGCTATCTTGAACACATCTGATTTCAGGATTTAAAAGAGCAACCACTGAAGTTTTCAGGTGCTTAGTTCTTGATACTTTCCTTCTTGTTCCTTTCCTTCTCAGTCTTTTCCTCCTGTTGGCCAAAGCAAATCACATGGCCATCCAGATACAAGGGATGAGGAAAGACTCTTTGATAGAAGATGCTGCAAAATAGTACGATTATTTAAAAATAATCTACCACCAGTGTTAAACACCATGGGAATGAAGTATTTGAAAGGCAAGATACATTGTAGGAGCTATGATAATGCAATGAAAACTCTAGTTGAATACCAGAAGCAAATTCCAAGAGACATTCCTTATGGTTATGCCTTTCTTTTTGACTTTTGGCTTTTGGGTCATACCCGGTGGCATTCAGAAGTCACTCCTGGCAGGCTCGGGGGACCACATGGGATGCCAAAATTCGATCTGGGGTTCATCCTGTATTGACCATATACAAGGCAAATGCCTTACTGCTGTGCTCGGGCCCCTGGTTATGCCCCTTTTTCTCCATTGGAAGTCCAGAAACTCTGCTGTCGGTGCATAAGAGTTGATTCTACTAATTCAGATCGACTAACTACATTTGAAACTGAAGCTTGAAAAACAAAGGCTAGTGAAATCAAATTAACTGAGAATATAACCATACATAGATTCATCTCAACTTCACCAGGGAGTTTTTTTCCATGCAAATAAACCATAGGGAAGGTAATAAATAGTTAGGAAGTTGCTGTGATAGCCTGAAAGTAGAGCCAGAGATGCTTATATCTGGTCAGTGGCTTTAGAATTAAACCTGGGCATCTACCCTCACCTTGGAAATAAACATTCTTTTGATGGTCTCACACTTGTGTTGGTCTTTTGAGCTCCTAATCCTCAGATCCTGTTAGAGGGATATTGTCAGTGTTTATCTGTTCAGTTTAATGTTTTCCTTAACTTTTTACCCCACAAACATTCTGATAGATATAATTTTTGTCAGTGCTGTCAGAGTGCATAATATTTGTTTTGTTAATCCCAGCTTTTAAATGAGAAGTATTATATATATATATATTCAAAACTATTACTTGTAGATATTGTAGTTGAGCAGTCAACACACGTTTATTTGCCTAAGTAAGCTTACTTAGACATAATCTTAATTTTTCTTCTAAGAATGTATTTCTAGCTAAAACCCCTCCTATACTTGAAACTAGTTTTCATATTGAATGAAGGACACACAATGTCTGAGCCTCTATGTCCAAGCTCCTATGCTGAATAGCTAAGAGTTGCAGCCTCAGGATGGAGCAATGATGATTGTCTACTATAAGCTGTGCAATCTTATTTCTGGGAAGATGAGTGAGTTCTTTTGAGAAGAAATACAATTGTTCTTTAATTTGTTATAGAAAAACATTTTTCCTATAGGGTTATGAATAGGATAAAAGAAGAGGATTATCTGCAACCAAATACATTAAAATGCAGAAAAGGAGCAGTTTGTAGTCTTTTGAGTGCAGTTATCTCTAGAAAACATAATGCAACTAAATGATAGATGAGTGCATGAGAAATAAAGATAGTAAGAGAATGGGGAGATGAGAAGAAGAGAGAAAGGAGAAAAGAATAGATCAGATAATATGAATGACTGAATTAATGAAATTTGGATTGTGTTGCAAAAGAAGTTCATTGTTTTTTCTTTCTTTTGATTTATTTGGTTTGGGGATAATATCACAAGTGACCAGAATTTACTCCACACTGCACTCTGGGATCCTCCTGAGTGGTGCCAGATATAGAGCCCAAGTCAAGTGCAAGCAAAACAAATGACCAACCTGTTTTATTATCTCTCAGGCCAGTCCTGTGGAATGCATGTTAGCATCCCTAGCTACTGAGTACTAGAAATACTTATTGTTAAAGGATATTTAGCCATTGCTAAAAGTTCTCTGGAGGGCAAAATCACTTATTGAGAACCAGTGGAATAGAGCAATGGTTTTGAAACTTAGAGTACATCAGAATCACCTAGAAGGCTTGTTAAAGCACAGATTACTAGTTATTAACTTCAGAGTTCTAATTCAGTGGACCTGAAAATTTGCATTCTAACAGTTTCCCACTGATGTTGATACAGCTAGACCCAGCCTACACTCTAAGACTTCCAGCATGGACATTTGTTTTCTCCTTACAACTCTCCCTTGGCTTAATGCTCCCAAATCCGTTAATACCTTCCCTTCTCTTCTTACCCCCCTTTTTTCTGCTCAGTATTTGGCCTGTTCTGTACTCTCTCCAACTGCACTTTCTATTTTTTCCTAGCTTTCTCTTCAGACTTATACTACTTAGACTTTTGTTTTGTTTTGTTTTATTTGCTTTGGGTCACAGCCAGTGGTGCTCAGGGGTTACTCTTGGCTCTGCATTCAAAAATCACTCCTGGCAGGCTTGGGGGGCCAAATGGGATGCTGGGAATTGAACCTGGATACTTCCTGCATTACCACATGCAAAGCTAATGCTCTACTGCTATGCTATTTCTCTGTGCTCCTACTACTTAGTAATGTAGAAATGTCACCCCATTTTCAACACCCTAATATGTCCTGACAAGAGCCCATTTCAACCCCATAATTCACCAAATTCACAGAATGAGTGTTTAAATGCCCTGTGGGTTATGCCATCACTTGTCAACTCTAGGTACAAAATTAATGGAGTTTGCAGTAAGTAGTCCCTAGCTGACTATATTTAAGCTTGTTGGAAATTCTTGTGATAAAGATCCCAAAATTCTTATACAATTAAAAATAAGTTCACTTTCATCTTAACTTAATAATAGTAAATGGGGGAGAAAAACTTTGATGGCTTTGGCCTTGGAGATTTCTTAAGATCTGTCAAAATTCAGGTGATTTTTTAAGTCCTTTGTGGACTTGGGAGCTGCTGTTTTTGTGTCTGTTGATTTTACACTCAGATTCAATGTCCTGAAATTACCAGAAGTTTGCAGACACATCTAGGTCTCTTTATTGGCTTAGCCCTCATATAGGAATTCTCAACTTCCCTTAGATAAATGGCACCCCAGAGGCCAGCAGGCTGCTTCTTCTGAGTTTTGTAATCAATATTGAAGCATAGAAAAGCAATAGGCAGCTTAAATAGTGTTAAGTCATGCAGGAATGGTGGAGTTTCTGAAAAAGAAAAACTACATGCTTTATCATTTTAGTATCTTTTCTTTTTTCATTACTATTATTTCCATTTTTTACAGGTACAGAATTCAAGACTCTATACAACTTGTTTAAGATTGCAGAGCCAATAATGCAGCTCTAGTTAATGTAGGTCTCTCAAGTTCTATTGTCTTTGTTCTTAATTATTAAAAGACAGCTAACATTTGCTGAGCATTTACAAATTACAATGCCATACACTGCTGGTGGTGAGTGTGTAGCGGTAACATTATACCCCTCATTTGCACTCTTGCAATCCAATGGTACCTCAATTGAAAATTAAAGACCTTTCTTGGTTTACCATTAAAGATGATAGTTTTGTTTTTCACACCACTGTTATTTAGACTGAAACAAACCTCCCACCTCTTCTGTTAATCTACTCAAATCATGTGAATAGCCTAGGAATGTACAGTGTACTATTAAAAATCAGCAACAAAATGATCAAAATGTCACTGACATTATATGACTAAATGTAACTTAGTTCAATTATAGACACTATTGCCAATTATTTATGAAAGTAGCTTGCTCTCCTACTCTAAAAAAATTCCCCTAAAATTTAACTTAAAAATTATCAAGAAAAGGGACAGGAGCTGTGACACAAGCAGTAGGGTGTTTGCCTTGCATGCACTGACCTAAGACAGACCTCAATTTGATCCCTCGTCTTCCCATATGGTCCCCCAAAGCAGGAGTGATTTCTGAGCACATACCCAGGAGTAAATTCTGAGTGTCACTGGGTAGGCCTAAAAACCAAAAAAAAGAAGTAAATTAAAAAAATTATCAAGAAACTCAACCTATTAAATAATCATTAATTCTAGATTAAATGATGCCTCCATAACAAAGAATCCCCATGCTATAGAAGCGTATTTCATAATCACAGAAACATCAAGGGTAAATCTTTCAATCAATGCCTGACTCTCCACTTAAAGTGATTCAAGAACCTATGTCACTTCATAATGCAAATGTCCAACCAAAGATGAATAAATACAGAAGTTATGTACAGATATATTGGAATACTATCCAGGATAAAATCTTGGTAGATCACTGTCACTTGAATGGAACCAACTTATTAAGAAAAATAAACCGGAGGGATAATATTTGATACAATGTGATCTTATTCATCTATGGTAATAAACAAAAGGAAATAGACAATGTTGAGCAAAACAATGATAAACGATGACTTTTAGATAGGAGTTGGGAAGAATGAAGAGTTGAACTAGATAAGACATAGTAACATGTTCATAAGGTACTAGGTTTTTTTTATATATTAACATGCACAAAGTTATTAGTCACTTTGGTGATTGTGATAATTGTACATGAGGACCTTAACTAAGATAAACACTAAAAACATGTTATAAACATATTTTTATAATCAAGTTACCTTACCTACAGCAAAATTATATACATATAAATTTGAATTCAAGGCAATTATATAGTAGAAAATATTTGTAAAATATAGGACCACGTGTGACTAGATGTAATACATGAAAGTCATAATTCTTTAAGATAAAAATGTAAAACTTTGACTCAATACAAAATGAAATTCAAATAAATAAATGCATTGTGACACATCTATACTATAGGTCCTCACTAATATGTTCATTCAGTAGGAAGAAAGGGAAAAATATAGCAAGGATTTTAAACTAAAAACTTTAGTTGACATTACTTTCTATATGTTGTATATTTTTAGCTCACTCACACAACCACAGTGAACTATAAGAGAGACAGAAAACTGTGACCTAATCTGATGAAAATAAAACAGGGCTGATGAGATAATATAAGGATAATATAAGGCTATTGCATTGCATGAAGTTGACCCCAGTGTATAGTTGTTTCCTCAGAAAAGAAACTATATTTTGTTGAACTGACCTGCTAGTTCTTCTTTGTGAAGAAATCTAAACATTCCTATTTTATAGATGAGTAAAATGAGACTTAAAATATAATTTAAAAAGTGCTTAAATTCGGAGCCAGGATCAAATTATTCTGACTCTAGAACCTAGTCAATTACCAGTGCCATCTGATAAGACTCTATAATGGTGGACAGATCCAGTATCTGGGCTATTTAGAAATATTGGCTATCACACACAATTAATATAAGAAGTACTCAGAGCAATTCTCTTCCAAACTCTTTCTCTTCAAGCCTCCTTCTTCTTTTCAGTCCTCCCACACTAGTACTCTCTCGGCAACTTTTCCTCCAACATTCACCATCCAGGGAGAAAATTCCACCTCTTTATCAGACAAGACTCCACTTCTAATGGGAACCCCTTCTTCTGCTCAGCCTTTCACAGATTCTATATCAAAGATGGTTTCCTACAAATAAGATCAATGGTAGAAAATTTAATGACAATATAATTTTTCATCAGTTAGTATTATTCAATTAATTAATTAATTAATTTAATTATTAGTCGTTAATTAGATAATTTAATATTTAAATGATTTAAGTATTTAAATAAATAATTAAATATTTAATTAATATAATAATCAATTATTATTCTAATAATCAATTATTATTGATTTTTCTCAATATAATACAAAAACACAACTTTCCAAAACAAATTTTCCCCAAGAAACAATACAGTTTGGTCTGAAGTTAGTGCTTATAGAAGACAATTTTAGTGGAAAATATAAAAAAATCTAAAGATGAATAGATAGTGTGTAGATAGGTTCTAGTAATTATTCATATTGTACAAGTTTCACCATCAGATCCATATCTTTTCTGGTCTTCGAACAACTCCCTTTTAGAAATCCCTGTGGCAATTAATCAGAGGTCCTTTCTTACACCAATATGAACTGAAAACTCAAATATTTAAATTGCTCCATTGGGAACATTGTACATAGTCATGCCCTCTCTGATTCAGAAAAAAATGTTTTGACCAACTCACTTTTGGACTCTTCTAAGGTAGACATTTGCTCACTAAAGAAAATCTGAACATATCATATAGAAAGCATGAGCTCACATGTAAAAAGGTACTTAATTAAAATTATGAGCAGGACAAAATTATTAAATAATAATGGAGAAGGGTTACTTGAGGCAGAAAATCTGGGAACCATTCTTTGGTACATTTTGTAACATAATTCTCACAGATGGACTCACTGCTTTGGTCAATTGATGATTTGTGCTGCTGACAACCATGTTTACTAATGCTGGTTGCCCTTGACTGATGCGGACTACTTCATCATTCTCTTATCACTCAGTTAACATAGGAGCTAAAATGTTGTTTTGAGATCTCAGTATCATTTTTTTGCCCTTTGGAAAATGTTTTAGTTTTGTTTGGGGGCCACACCTGGTGATGCTTAGAATTGGCTTTTGGCTCTGCATTCAGTGATCAGTCCTGGTGAGATTAGGGAACCACATGGGGTGCTGGAGATCCAACCTGGTCAACAACATGCAAGGCAAGCACCCTATCTGCTGTTTTATCTCTCTGGTCCCTGGGAAATGTTCTTCAACTTAGCCTTGACAATAGGAAAGTTTTCTTTAACTCAGTTCCTACCCTCAGAGGCCTTTACCTAGAATCTGTTTCTGTAGCACATGCAACTGCCCTTCTACATTTCAAACATTCAACAGAAATTTTTTTCTTAAGTATTGCAGTCTGCATTTGCCCTGGGTATTTTTTTCTGAAAAGACTTTTCAGTAGAATTATAAAATAACACATTTTTGGAGCTATCTCTCTAGAAGAAGTTTTGGAGATTCTATGAGAACAATAGAAAGACCCACAGAGCTTGGCCTCCGTTGAATAGAACTAGAAACAAGCCAGAATTGAAAAGATGTGTCCTCAAATTATCCACAGAGGCCATTCAGATTGGACCCCTTTCACCGCTTGTGTTCATTCTTCTTTGCTTACATAAGAAGTCAACCAGGGCCAGAGAGATAGCAAGGCTTTTTACTTTGTATTGCCGATCTGGGACAGACCCTGGTTTGATTCCCTACATCCCGTATGGTCTCCAGAATTTACCAGGAGCAATTTCTGAACACAGAGCCAGAAGTAACCCCTGAGTTGCCGCTGGGTGTGGTCCAAAAACCAAAAATCAAAAAATAATAATAAAATAAATAAATAAATTAAAAAGTTAACTTTATCCAATCACTCAAACCTGATAGAACCTACAAGAATTTCCTCCTATCAAAACCAGATGTGTAAGTCAGAAAGGCCATAATATTAACTGAAAAACTGCTTAATGACATAGTAATAAATTCATAAACAATAACCCTCATGCTCTATAGAGGGTACTCATTTCCTAATATCTGAACACTTAGAAAGCAGGATTAACAATTAGAATGCTACTTAGTGAACTTGGAAAAAAATTAAGACAAGGACACATGAGTAGACTTGAGAGATTCTATTCTGCGAGCAGTTTGACAGAAAAACCCTGTGCAATGTGCGATTAAGTTAATAGGATGTTTGCTATTTTAAAATGCATATAACGTTATGGCTTCGTTGGACTCATTAAAGCTCATCTCTGGAGTCTAGACCTCTGAACTTAGTCATGGTGAGTCTTGTCCAAGTATAATTTTCAAAAAATTAAAAGCATGACTCTCAGCCAACTATAAAATGAAATATGTCAATGATTTTATTCTACTCATTTATTAATGATGAAACCATTAAGATGATAAAATTGTTTTCCAAGAGCATTTCACAGAATCAGGTTTGCATAATCTTTTTCATTAAATGGAGCAAAATTTCTAGTTACAAAATTGGCCATGTCCTTCACAGCAATGAATCATAAACACTGGGATTATTTTTTCTACCAAAGAGATATATATGCATTATATACAAACTTAACATATATAGCTTATAAAATCTAATCATAGTTAATAAATAATAAATAGCAACATCAAGCAATTTTACAGCATTGTAAGCAAATAAGTCACTCTGGGATCCTGAGTAGACTTGCTAAATAAAGCTCCGTATGCCACTGAAAGGATTTACAATCAAATTCTTAATTTATCTTCAGGTTACACATAAATTTTCTTTCCTTTTTTCAGAGGGGAGAGGGTGGCTTTGGGACTGTATGTAGCTATGCATAGGGCTTGATCTGCCTCTACACTGAGGGAATATTCCTGGCTGTTTAGAAGAACATATAGAGGGGCCAAAGTAGTGGCACAAGCAATAGGGTGTTTGTCTTGGATGCGCTAACCTAGGATGGACCGCGGTTCGATCCCCCGGCATCCCATATGTCCCCCAAGCCAGGAGCAATTTCTGAGCTCATAGCCAGGAGTAACCCCTGAGTGTCACCGGGTATGGCAAAAAAATAGTAGTAGTAGTAGTAGTAGTAGTAGTAGTAGTAGTAGTAGTAGTAGTAGTAGTAGTAGAAGAAGAAGAAGAAGAAGAAGAAGAAGAAGAAGAAGAAGAAGAAGAAGAAGAAGAAGAAGAAGAAGAAGAAGAAGAAGAAGAAGAAGAAGAAGAAGAAGAAGGAGAAGAAGGAGAAGAAGAAGGAGAAGGAGAAGAAGAAGGAGAAGAAGAAGGAGAAGGAGAAGGAGAAGGAGAAAGAGAAGAAGAAGAAGAAGAAGAAGAAGAAGAAGAAGAAGAAGAAGAAGAAGAAGAAGAAGAAGAAGAAGAAGGAGAAGGAGAAGGAGAAGAAGAAGAAGAAGAAGAAGAAGAAGAAGAAGAAGAAGAAGAAGAAGAAGAAGAAGAAGAAGAAAAAGAAGAAGAAGGAGAAGGAGAAGGAGAAGAAGAAGAAGAAGAATGAGGAGGAGAAGGAGGAGGAGGAGGAGGAGGAGAAGAAGAAGAAGAAGAAGAAGAAGAAGAAGAAGAAGAAGAAGAAGAGCCAGCTCTCCTCTTGCTCAATCTCTCTCCATCTACCAATCCAAAATCATTCAAATTAATCCTCCAAATCCTCTCTCTGCCCCTCAGATGATCTTCTTTATACCTCCCAAAGGCCCCTCCCAGAAATGGGCAGGTCTTACCCTAAGGCAAAGTTATATAGAAGATAGGGGACGGATAACACATATGAACACATGAACACATTCACAGAGTTTGTGATTCCGATATGACCCCTTTTCTGTCTCTGAATGGTTACCAGATTCTTAACTTCTGGTGCAAGTTGAAAATTCAACCACTCAGAGAAAACTTCATTGTTCATATATGCAGTTCTCCAGTTATTTACCATATCTTCATCTTAATTATCTTATTGTGGCTCTAAGCATCATGTTATCATCATGTTTATTTGCTTGCATGTTTCTTATTGGTCTCTCCTACTTAAATAAGGAACAAAGAAAAGGAACTAACCTGTTTTAACTTTCTTCTTTATCCTGGGCCCCTATACTAGTGCTAGTATATAATTGGTGTTTAATATTTGTTTAATGGTGGATGCATGGGTGCATGAGTGGGTGGATAGTCGATGGATGAATATATGTTCACACAAAAAGTTACATCTAGATTCTTTGGAAGATATTCTGCCAAGTTTTCTGCCATTTATACTGCCCTTTAAACAGTTATCAGAAGAAAAACTCTTCTCTCCCACTTTTTAATAACTTTTATAATATATTGGCACTATTAATTAACTTATTACTGTCACCAATTTGACCTGGAAAATTTCCTTTCATTTAAGAAAAATTTAAGTTTATCACAGAAACTCTTCTGTTGTCAGTCTTAAATAACAGCCATTGTCGTCCATACTTTTTCTTATCTTATCCTCCCCAGACTGCTTAACCATTTTTCTTGTCAGATTTAAACACTCTGTTCTACTTATTCTGGGTTGAAGGAGAGAAATAATTGCATGATGAAGAAACCAACAGCAGAATTTATTTATTTAGGAATGATTTTTGGATTGAAATTCACAAAGAGAAGAAACCACCTAGTCTTGCCTGGATTTCATGGAAAAGCTTTGAGATAATAAGGAGAGCAAAATTTCTGACAGACTCCCTAAAAATAAAGAACTAATCTTGTAGATTTTTTTAAATGCCATATATGTTTCATTGAAGTCATATTGTTTATGGCCAGGTACTTTTCTTCCTTCAAACCATCTTTGAAATAGCAAATTATAAGTATAGTACTAAGGATGATAAGTCAAGTCTCACTTTAAATTTATGAAAAAAAATCAAGAAAGAGTGGGTGGGTATGTAAGAGAGATCAGCAGGATTTAATAAATTCTTGGAGTGGGTCACAAGAGAAAACATTATCTTGATATTATTATCTTGATATTCTTATTCTCAGAACTTTTCCTTTCCCTTGACAATTCCAAACGTAACTGTTGACCACCTAGTGTGTGATTACACTGTCATATTAAATACTTAATGTCAGCTATCCCATAAAAAAGGAAAACCACCAACTGGTCTTTTCTGAAGTATACCCTCAGTTCATCTCCCATGAAGTCCAACTGACCCTCTTAAAAATTCTTAAAACTTGGGGCTGGAGCAATAGCACAGCTAGTATTAGGGCATTTGCCTTGCACACAGCTACCCAGAATGGACCTGTGTTTGATCCCTGGCGTCCATATGGTTTCCCCAAGCCAGGAATGATTTCTGAGTACATAGCCAAGAATAACTCCTTGTAGCAAGTCAGCCCCTGAAGAGGTTGACTGATGGTGGGATGGAGAATGAGGCCTTTTTCTTCCAGCTCGGAGCACGCGTCTGCCACCCTGTCTAGCCCACGGTTCTGAGGTGAAACGGCGGGTAAACAGCTCGCAGACAGTCAGGCTCATGGAAATATTTGCTTTATTCGGATGGACAAAACTGAAGTCCAAAGACTCAGCTTCAGTTCCAGCCAGCCAAAGCCCCGGCCTTCCACAGACCTCTGTTTTTATACTCCAGAGTCAGGTACCACCCAATGGTGGGATCAGATACCAACCAATGGTGAAAGCAGAATCAGGTCCTACCCTAGGGTGGGGGCAGAATGCCAGGTCACAATCACCAATCAGTTTAGGGTGAGTAACATAGTAATCCCCCAAAATATTTACATACACAACACTCCTGAGCATCACAGGATATAGCCCCCCAATAAAACAAAAATAAAAAATCTTAAAAATCCACTCAACCCTGTACCTCCCAATATGAAACCCACTCTTGAATACTTACAATGATCAATGAATGTAGTAATATATGATCTAGAGTAATATTCTCAATCTTAAGCATGCATTTCATGTAAAGTTGATAAAAACACACAAATATCAGTTTTTCATCTCCAAAATTTTATTACTTCTTAAAACAAGCTAGAGTCCAAGAATTTGCAAAATCTTGTATACTGCTCATGCTGCTAGTTCAGAATTTGTTTGTAGAGAACCACTGATAGTGAAGTAATTGAGACTTCCTCAACAATGTTTTCCTCAGTTCACTCATCTCCTCCTTTGAATTCCCTGTACCTATGTTTATCTTTTCCTACTTTCTAAAATTAATGTGTTCCTCTGGCTATTTCATTTTTTCTTCTAACACTCAAAGGCTTTTCTATAATTCATCAATGATACAAGTATTTTAATATAAAATCTTTATATAAAATCTTTAAGCAACAGGATTACAAACATGATTGTAGTTGGATTTCAGTCATAAACACCCTTTCACCAGTGCCACATTCCCACCATCAATGCCCCCTCCCTCCTTGCCAACTTCTGCCAGTATTTGAGACAGGCATTTTACTTCTCTCACTCATTAAGATAGTCATGATAGTTGTTAGTGTATTATTTCCCTAACTGCACTTACTACTCTTTGTGGGGAGCTTCATATGGTGAGCCGGTCCTCCTTTAAGGCTTCAATGGATGCTGATTGTTGAACCTGGGGTAACACTGTGCAATGCAAGCGCATCTGACCCGCTTATTATCTCTCTGGCTACATGACAAGGTCATTTTGAATACATGGTGATATTCTTGGGATCCCAATTCTAAATTAACCGATAGAATTTGGTCTGACTGGGTAAAAGTATGGATGCAGCATATCTGGTTAGAAACCATAGAATTAATCCATGTTAGGGTTGCTTATGAGCCTGAGTTTCTTTCAAAAAAGAACTAGTATCATAACCTATACTCTATATCATAAGTGTTTATTTTTAAATTTTTTTCTGGATTTGATTGGATTTGGGCCACACTTGGCTGTACTCTCTTCTCAGTGTGTGGCTCCCTGAGGGTAGAATCTGGATTGGCCTCATGCAAGGCAAGCATCTTACCTGGTATACTATCTCTTTAACTCCCTTAGATGCTATTTAAAGAAACAAAGAGGCTCCTGAGAAGCCATGGAGCTCAGAGTGAGCAAAAGAAAGTCATAGAACACACCAATGATCTGGAGTCCTAACACAGTATTCATTGAGACTGTCCTCTGTCCTCAGAAAGTCTTCTAATGCGTTGTCTGACATCTATAGTGGCCACAGAGGAAAGTTTTGATGAGGTTTTCTAAGGACAGAGTTCAAATTCATCAGCTTCCCTGCTGTTTCTGTGAGATGGAAGGGAAAGAATTTTGAAAATTTTCTTTCTCAGAATAGGTGATTTTAATGTAAGTAATCAACAAAATTACAAATAGCAAGCTCAGTTTTCATAATACCATTTAATAAGAGTAAATTGCCATGGAAGGGAGAAGAGAATCCTTTGACTATTCTTGGAATATTAGGAGTTTGAAGAAAAATAGAACTGGAATGCCTTCATGTCCTCGCTTGATAGGCAATGAAAGTTTTTCTATATTTTTCCTCTATATGTTCATAGTTTGTCAACTTTGTTCAAAAGAGTTTATAACTGAGTGACATTCTGACAACTTTCTGTAGAAAGTAATCCCCTGGGTTCAAAATGAGTTATTTCACTCTGTTGAAAAGAAAGATCTTATATTAGATATTTCCTTGGCTTCCTGGCACTTTCTCCAAGGTCAAGACCTAAACCTTTCTCCCAATTCTGAAAGGTCTTCTGTGACCTGGATCTCAAACCTTCTTGGGATTCAGTTGCATCACCTACAAAGCTATGATGAGCATGCCTTCTATCATCATTTCTTCTGGACATTTACTTGAGTCAAAGGAGACAATCTGAATAGTATTCTCAGGGACTTGTCGTTATAGAACTCCTCTCTTATCAGCGAGGGCCACACAGGGTAGCCAGACAGGTGCTATACAAGGATCTGATCTACAGAAGGGCCATCAATAAATGAAAAGTCAACTCATCCTATATTACCAAGACTGAAACAGTTTACCTTCTTTAATTTATATGACTTTACCTATAGCAATTTCTTCTCTAACCCTCATGAGTCTTAATAAATCCCTGGCTCATCAAGCTGTTGTGAGGGGATAGGAGACTCTCACACTAAACTTGGGACTCTATAATCAAGCAACATGTGCTCAGTTACCCATACTTGTTATACTAGTGTCTTCAAGAAAATTTTGTATTTTCCAGAAACTAATTTAATAGGTTTCACCCTTATAAAGCCTCTCCTGAAATTTAAAAAAAAAATCTAAATTATTAGCTAAGTGGAATTCTGTACATATGAAGACTCAGTCTTCTTTCAAAGTTTACCTGGGGGCCGCAGGAGGCAAAGTCGGGGTGATCCTGAGTGCAAAGTCAGTAGTAAGCCTTGAACATTGGGGGTGTGTGACCCAAACAACTAAAACAAAACAAAACAAAAAAAGATTCCTCTGGGGCAGGGCCACAAAAAGTTGTACGGAGGGCCGCAAACAGCCCGCGGGCCGCGAGTTTGAGACCCCTGGATCATATTGCCAATGAAGTGTGGAAGGAGAGCAGGAATAGAAATGTAATGAACACTGGTTATGTCCTTGCAGTTTGGGGAACTCTCTACCCTGGTTGGTGCCACTCTTCTGGCTTTTTCTTTGTTTCTTCCATAAGATGGTGATGGCTATTGCCTGCATTCATATACTCTCTCCTCTCCCATCAGAGCCTCTTTATAATCTGTTCCTCTCAATATCTACCTTCTTATCTGAAAACTGTTCTTATTGAATTGCAATTGAATTCTCTAAAATTAGCATAATTACTTGCTGTTTCTTCATTTCTGCCCATTCCTGGAAAATTCAAACTTTGACTTATGCTTAAGAGACATTTACCTTCCTTGACTGTTCCCCTCTGAAATTTTATCTTTCAGAGTCCATAGCATCCTTGAACTTCTTCCAATTCTTCTAGGCATATACTTATTTGCTTAAGTCAATAATATGAGATCCAATGAAATAAAATATATCCAACAAATAGAAACCTTATTCATCCTAGTATCTTTTTTACTCCTATACTCCTAAAATCATACATGTGGTTCATAATATAAACTGGGCAAAGAAAAGTTTCTGGGTTGAAAGCAACTACCAGTAACTAATGTCTCCTAAAGTATGATTCTCTAGTCAGCAGAATTAGCATCACCTGGAAACTTGTTAAGTAGTGCAAATTCTCAGACTCTATCTATGAAATATAAATCAGAAAGTCAAGACTTCTGGGTAATTCTGATACATACTAAAATATGACAATCTGTGTTACAGATGATACCACAATTATGTAGCTTCATAATATAAGGTCATTAAATGGCACTTGTTCTTGATTTTTTTTCATTTTCACAAGTGAGTGCATTTCAAAACTGTCGTTTTACCTGAAAGACAAGGAAAACTAATTCCTCTTAAGGTTTAAGGTTTTCCTAAAATTAAACCAACTGTTCTCAGTGCTTTATGAGATCACAGAGTTAAAAAAATTAATCTCTTATAAACATTTGGGTGAATAAAGGCAGATATTTATTGGAATGGAGCTTGTGCTTTGTTCTGTTTGTTGCCTTGTTTCTGGGGTTTGGGGCTATACCTGGAGGTACTGTGGTGTTGTTCCTGGTACTGCTCAAGGGACCATGTGGTACTGGAGTCAAACTAGGTTTGCTGTATTCAAGAGAAGTGCCTTAATCCCCTGTGCTGACTCTTCAGTCCCTCTGCTTTGTGTTCAATAGAGATACTACTGTCTCGTCTTGTACCATGGTGCTATATTTGTACACATTATCTTCCTAGTCTCTGACATCTTTGAATTTGCTACCCTCTCCAAAGTTTATGTACTCTTTTCTTCAAAGTTTTGAAGAAAGTTCTTTAAATACCTCAGTTAGCATTGTTTAATACAATATATAGTAATGTTTTATTCTATGTTCAATAGAATGTCAGTGTTAGGGCCCTCTGATAAAGAAGCCACTAGCCATCTATAACTCTTGAGCATTTGAAATGTTGCTAAAGGGATCATATACATTGAGAGAGAATTTTGAGAATTTACAAAGTGATTATTTAGAACAGTTCTTTTAAAAATTAGTGGACCTGAGACTAGGGGATAAATTACAGGGTTTAGGGTGAATGAAAAACTTTTATCCCTAGCACAACATGCCCTCTCCCAGCACCGTGTAAACCTGTATCTACACTGTTGCATCACCAGCATACCAGGATGATTTTTGTGGGCCTAAGTACCATAGGGACTGTGCATTCTCAGGTCTCACTGATAAGTAGCATGCCTGATAAATGGCTCATGTATCACCTCAAAGATGTCCCACAAAAATTTTATATGAATATCTATTGTCTAGTTGTTCATTCCAAATACGTTTAAGTATCTAGTAATTTTCAAAGCCAACAGAAAGAATGTTCAGTTTTCTCATTTTTCCATTTAGGATGATTTCAACTTAGAAAATAATGAACTGAAATAAAAAAAAATTCCCAGTTTACTAGAAATACATTACACCTGTTTCTCAGATAAATTCAGAATGCTGGTACTTTACTTTCTTTATCATCAAATCTAGTGTTTTCAGTCTTTCTCCAGACCATGTCCCCTCCCTCATCCTAATGGTTGGCCCCTGAGTCTCATGCTGTAGCAACTCAACTAGTAAAACTTACTTATTGCCTTCCTTTGAAGAAACCCTGGTATAGACTGCTGGCTCTTTCCACTTGTGGACCTCTTTGGAATATCCTGGGAACCGCAGGTATCATATGATTCCCAGTTGAGAAAAGCTAGGTTAATCTTACATTTACAAGGTTTTGTCAAGTTAAAAATAGTAGTAGTAGTCAAAGTTGGAGTAGATTTTAGGTAAAAAATAATCAAATTTACCATGTCTAAAGTATTTACTTCTAGAATGAGGCTATGCAAATAAGGACTGACTATACAATTATCGAAGATTATTGTTCCCTTAGTTTCAGACTAGATTTAATTGTAGCTAGAATTATTTTTCAGGCTGAAAATCAGCCAAATAGAATTGTGAGACTAAGTTAGTTTGATTACTTACTTTCTTCATTGGCTCTGACATCTATACCTGGGGAAATGATCCAAAAATGATGAATTCTTTCTAATGTAGATCTCTGGATGCAGCCTTGGCAAAACTTCACCAACACTGATATTCATATCTTCAAAACTTAAGTCTGTAGCAGATGCTTAAAGTATGCAAAATTCAGGATACTATGGACTATGTTTTTGGTATCTGTGGGATAAATATGCATGTTGGTACATAAGCTGTATTTTAGAACTCACCAAGAGAAAAATGAAGAATAGTAGTAGATTTTCATTAAGTGTACTAGGGGTTGAGATATAATAAACAACATTAATTGAAATAAGGGTAGTTAATCATCCCCATCCCCATTAGTTATCTTAAAAATAGCTTCACCATTCAATTTTTAAATTTTATTCTCAGAAAATTACTATCAATTTATACTCATAAATGAAATACCCAACCTGGGTAAATGGATACATTAGGAGTGGGACTCTCTGCAACATTTTAAAATACTCTTATAAGAAATATTCTTTATAAGAAAACATTTTGTGGGGTGTAGGATGGAGAACAAATCAAAATAGCCCTTAAATTCTTCCTTGACCCTTTGCTTTATTCCATTTATTTTTATTGTAAGTTTTTAAGATTAGAGGTAGTTCAGTGCTAATGTACATGCTTCCCATGTATGATATCTTGGGTTTGACACCTAGCACTATTAAATAAAATTCTAAATATTGACAAACTTCAAAAACAAATGAGTTAATTTGGGAGTGGTGTTGGTTGAATTAATATCTGGGATGCCCAGTACTTATTCTGGTTCTTTCCTCTGCTTGGAAGACCATATGTGGTATCAGAGATCAAATCTGAGTCTACTTTGTGAAAAACAAGTGTCTTAATCTCTATACTTTCCTTTCAGTTCTTTTTTTTAAATTATCTTTATTTAAACACTGTGATTACAAATGATTGTAGTTGTATGATTTCAGTCATGTAAAGAGCATCCCCCCATCACCAGTGCAACA
This sequence comes from Suncus etruscus, assembly GCF_024139225.1. NCBI lineage: Eukaryota > Metazoa > Chordata > Mammalia > Eulipotyphla > Soricidae > Suncus > Suncus etruscus. Next base: position 26,634,141 of record NC_064867.1, on the reverse strand, counting down.
TTCCCACCACCAATGTCCCAAATCTCCCTCCTCTCCACCCCACCCACACCTGTACTCGAGACAGGCTTTCTACTTTCCTCATTCATTCACATTGTTAGGATAGTTCTCAATGTAGTTATTTCTCTAACTGCACTCATCACTCTTTGTGGGGAGCTTCATATCATGAGCTGCACCTTCCAGCCTCATCTCTTTTGTCTCTGAGAACTATTGCAAAAATAATTTTTCCAGTTCTTAATTAGTTAATTTAAGTTAAACATTATGTTGAGATTTGACTTATCAAGTATTAGCATATCTTCATAAAAAACTGTATTATTTAAGAATTTTATACTTCACTCAAAGTTTATCTTAAGCATAAATTGTGAAGTTTAATATCTTCATTGACATCTAATTTTAGATAATTTTCAGTTTCTGTTATTTTTTATTAGTTGTTTTGTATCCATGAGTGAACTTTTTAAAAAGTTAGATACATGAATACTGTAGTTAATTTTTAATTTATATTTAAATTTTTCACTATAGTTCAGGAATGTGGTCTGTCTATACTTCTTTTGAGACATACTTTAAGGCCAATTTTAGCTAGAGATCAACATTCATAAAGACTTCATGTGTGTTTCACTTCAGTTAGAATGAATTTCTATAGTAGGGTCTATGGCAATAGAAAAATAAATTACTACAGTGGCAAGGGTGGTAGAACAGAGACAACTTAATATGATTTTTCAGCAATTTAAGCAAGAAAGATAGTTGTTGAACTGGTGAGAGGGAGTAAGATTATAGGCACTATAATAGTGCAGAGATGCAGTTAACCAGGTAAGGGGGAGTCCCAAAAGGTGGTAAAGTATTATACCAAAAACCCTATCAATAGTAGTACTGTAAGCCACAGCACCAAAAAAAATCTATTAAATATTGTCTTTTATAGAGGTACACTGGTGGTTGGGGAGGAAACTGGGAACAGCAATGAAGGTGTATGGTCAATGATGAGGGAATTGGTTGGAACATTTGAAATGTAATCATGAATAACCTTATAATTCATGGTTGCTCAATAATATTTAACATTGTCATGCTAGTTGTTAGTGTAGTTATTTTCTTAAAAGAATTCACCACTCCTTGTGGTGAGCTTCAAATTGTGGACTGGTCCTTCCAACCATTTGAGCCTTTTACTCTATTGTCTCCTGACCTTATTACAATAATGTTTTTAATTTTTTCTTAAGACCCATAGATGAGTGAGACTATTCTATGTTTATCTCTCTCCCTCTGACTTATTTCACTCAACATAATAAATTCCATATACATCCATGTATAGGAAAATTTCATGACTTCATCTCTCCTGATAACTGCATATCCATTGTGTATATGTACCACAGTTTCTTTAGCCATTCATCTGTTGAAGGGCATGTTGGTTGTTTCCAGAATCTGGCTATTGTATATAGCACTGCAATGAATATAGGTTTGAGGAAGGGATTTTTAAAATTGTATTTTTGTGTTCCTAGGACCTAGGGAATATCCCTAGGAGTAGTATAGTTGGATCATATGGCAACTCAAGATACTTAACAACTTATGAGTGAGGAGTTTTAGTTTCCTCACTCATGAGATGACAATAGCAGCCTACTTCATAGAGTTGCATAAAATAATATAAACAATTGATTAAAAAGCAGCTACCACAGAACTGGTACAGAATTTGTCATTCAATAAACATAAGGTCTCTTTCCACAGTTTTTTATTTATTTCATAATTCTACAGCATACTTCTATACATATACACATATGAACACATATGAACACATCTGCTTCAAATATTGCTCATCTCTAGAAGTATCTACAGTTTCTACTGAAATAATTTTAAATCAAAATTACTTTATGAAGGTAAGCAAATTTTAATCATTCCTTATATAAGTGAACAAAATAATATGTTGATTCAGTTTTTCTGTATTGGTATTAATTGAATCTGGAAAACAGCAATTAAAAAATATATGGAATCACAAAGTCCTTTCTTAAGAAATTTTAAAAATATACCGTTAAATTATGCACTAAATATGTCCGCAGTTTTGTCACTATGCAAACATAAAACAGCAATCTCGTTTTCTAGGTCTACTTCAGCACCACTTATTTTTCTCACATAAGACTTCTATATTCCAAACTCTCAATCAAGTGAAAAAAAAATCTTCTATGCTATAAAAAAAGAGATTGTGAAAAATCTAGAGATATTATAGAAACTCTTTCATTTTAGAATTTCAGAGATTCTGTCTTCTCTTGAGACCCAGAAAATGATTATATTACTCTAATGATTGCACAGTAAATTTATAAAATGAATTTAATTTCAGAAGGTCACATGTAACCATATTGTGGAGTAAAGATACCCCCCAAAAGTTGTCATTCTGAATTCAATTCTAATTTCCACAGTACTTGGGGTCCACTGGAAGGTCATCCAAGTAATGAGATTTTCTGCAAATTCTCTAGTTAGTTGCACATAATGAGTTCTTTTCAGTCCGAGTGGCTCCTGACAGAGTTATAATCTCAGAAAAATAAATAAAAACTCTTTATGACTTAGAATTTCTAGATGCCCTGACTCTGTCCCAAGCAGCTTTATTCCTGTATTTGCTAGATCTCTGGCAAGAAGTTTGATTCATCTTTCTTCCTCTATACTTATGATATTTTAGTGAATCTCAGACACATAGTTTTCTCAAATTTTTATGCCTCAGAAATGAAGCCACACCATATAGTTGATGGTATGTTATTCAGATCCTGGTAGGGTATGAAAAACTTAAAGGTTTAGTCATCAGTATATCAGTCAGATTCCTGGAAGGAAAACCATCAAAACCCATAATGAATAAAATAGCTTCTCACTTGGTCTGTCTAACTTCTTGAACTGAACTATAGCTCTATTTATGCAGGTGAGACTATAACTAAAGACAAAACTTTTTTTTCTTCATTTTTTATTTAGACTATTGTGATTCACAAAGTTATTTATAGTTGTGTTTTAGACATGCAATGTTTCAGGAACCAGATCCATCTCCAGTATCAACCTGACTCCACCAATAACCCCAGAGTCCATCTCATGCCACCATCCCCCTGCCCTTGTCTTCCATCATAACAGGTACCTTTTGAAGTTTGTTAGCCTTTGGGTCTCATGATTTCATTGTTTTTGACTCTGGTTTGGATATTTAGTTTTGTCCTTTCTTTTTTTTTCTATTTATTTTTATAATATTTTTATTTAATCACCATGATTACAAACAAGTTGTAAAAGAACACCGCCCTTGACCTGTCCAACATTCCCACACCAAGCCCCCTATCTCCTTCCTCCCCCATCTCCTGCCTGTTTTCGAAAAGATATTTACTTCTCTCATTAGCATTGTAATGATAGTTGTCAGTGTGGTTATTTCTCTAACTACACTCACCATTCTTTGTGGTGAGTTTCATATTGTGAGCCAGTTCTTTCAGCCCTCATCTCTATTGTCTCTGGGCATTTACAATAATGCCTTTTATTTTTCTTAAAACCCATAGATGAGTGAGACTATTCTGTATCTATCTCTCTCTCTCTCTGACTTATTTCATTCAGCATAATAGTTTTCATGTCCATCCATGTATAGGAAAATTTCATGACTTCATCTCTCCTGACGGCTGCATAATATGTATATTGCGTATATGTACCACAGTTTCTTTAGCCATTCATTTGTTGAAAGGCATTTTGTTTGTTTACAGATTCTGGCTATTGTAAATAGCACTGCAATGAATATAGGTGTGCAGAAGGCATTTTTGTATTCCTAGGGTATATCTTAGGAGTGGTATAGCTGGATCATATGGGAGCTCAATTTCTAGGTTTTGAGGAATCTTGATTTTGTTTTCATAAAAGCTGGATTAGATTGCATTTCTACCAGCAGTGAATGAGAATTTCTTTCTCTCCACATCCTCCCCACTCTGATTGTTCTTGTTCAAAAATGGACATCTCATAATAATCAAGGGATATGTACCACAGGAAGAAATCATACCTCTAAACATATATGCACTCAATGAGGGATCGACACAATGTCTAATACAATTGTTGACAAATCTGAAAAAAAATGCATCAATAGCAACACAATAATAGGGGGAAACCTCAACACCACCCTGCCATCCCTTGTTAGGTCAACTAGGCTGAAACCCAATAAGAATATACTAGCTCTAAAAGGAGAAATGAAAGAAAGTGGCTTAGTAAATATATGTAGGGCCCTCCACCACCAGAAAACTGGATACACATTCCTCTCCAGGATAGACCAAATGCTGGCCCATAAAACATACCTCCATAAAATCAAGAGGATAGAAATTGTACAAACTACTTTCCCAAATCACAATGCACTGAAATTAGAAGTGAACTACAGAGAGACACAGAGGGAAAGCTTTACCACCTGGAAATTAAAGAGCTCACTTCTGAACAACCAGTGGGTCAGAGATGATATCAAAGATTTATAGAAACAAATGCAAATGAAGACACAAATTATCAGAATTTGTGAGACACAGCAAAAGTGGTACTAAGAAGAAAATTTATAAGTTTTGCAAACACACATTAGGAAGAAAGAAGGGGCCTACATAAATAACTTAATGGAACAGCTTATACAATTAGAAAGTGATCAACAAAATGAACCAAAAGTAGGTAGGCAGAATGAAATAACAAAGCTTAGAGCAGAAATTAATAAAGTGAAAGTGCAAAAAACAGCCCGAAAGATCAACGAAAGCAAGAATTAGTTCTTTGACAAAATAAACAAGATTGATAAACCACTAGCAAAACTCACAAAGAAAGGGAGAGAGAAACTTAATAAACTAGATTAAAAATGAAAAGGGGGAGATCACTACAGATACTACAGAGATTCAAAGGGGAATTAGAGACTACTTTGAGACACTCCATGCCACAAAAATACCTGGAAGAAATGGATAAATTTTTGGGCTCTTATAATCTTCACGATTGAATTAGGATGATTTAGCATATCTAAACAGACATATCCCTACTGAGGAAATTAAAACGGTAATCAAAAGTATTCCCAAAAATACATGCCCAGACCCAGTTGGATTCACTAATGAATTTTTTCAAACCTTTCAAAAAGACCTACTACCAATCCTTTTCATCTCTTTCAGAAATTGAAAAAACAGAAACACTCTCCCAAATAGTTTTTATGAAGCTCACCCTGATACAAAATCCAGACAAAGATGCTACCATCAGAGAAAACTAGAGACCAATATCCCTGATGAACACAGATGCAAAGATCCTAAAAAAAAATCCTAGCAAATAGGATCCAATGATTCATCAAGAAGGTCATACACTATGACCAAGTAGGCTTCATTACAGAGATGCAGGGATGGTTTAATATACATAAATAAATCAACATAATATACCATATCAGCAAAATAAAAATATATAAACCTATCAGTAGATGCAGAGAAAGCATTTCATAAGGTCCAAGACCCATTTGTAATAAAAACTTCTCAACAAGATAAAACCACAACAAAACTTCTCAATATAACCAGTTACCACAAGCTCATGTCAAATATTATACTCAATGAAGACAAACTAAAAGCCTTTCCTCTAAATTTGGGACAAGACAAGGCTGCCCTTCTTGCCACTCATATTTAACATAGTACTGTAAATATTTGCCCTAAAAATTAGGCAAGAAAAGGTATCAGTGGAATCCAGACAAGAAAGGAAGAAGTCAAGTTCTCACTGTTTGCAGGTGACATACTATATTTAGACTAAAGACTAAATACCTAAAGACTCTACCGAAAAGCTTCTAGAAACAATAGATTCATATAGAAAAGAAGCAGTGACAAAATTAATGCACAAAAATCAATGGCCTTCTTACATATGAATAATGATAGAGAAGAAATGGACCTTAAAAAAACAATTGTACCACTGAAACTCAAATTCCTTGGAGTCAACTTAATGGAAGAGATGAAGGACCTATGCAAAGAAAATTATAAAAGCCTGCTTTAAAAAATAAAGGAGAGCACAACCAAATGTTTTGTCCTTTCTTAGCACCACCAATGCACCTGAAATCCCCAACCCCCTGATAAAGACAAAGTATCTCTATGAGATTTTTGCACACAAAGTAAAACTTTGGGGGAAAGGTAGCAATCTGAGATTCAAGATTCTCTTCACTTCTGAAAAACCCTAGTCCTATTTTGACTTCACACAAGATAAAAAGTAGTGATCTGAAAGATGTCTTTAATTAAAAAAAAAATCAATTCATTCACCCAATGACATTATGATCCAAACTGGCAGAAAACTCTTAGAAAGGTTGGAAAATTTGCACCGAAATCTCAACTATAAAAAACTATAAATCACAGTGTCTTAGAATTTTAAAATTAGTGTAAAAACGTCTAAAACTTAAAAATATGTCATTGTCCTAGAGAGATAGTAGTGGAAGTATTTGCCTTTATTCAATTGACCCAGCTTTGATTCCCAGCACTTTATATGGTTCTCTGAACCCTCCTTAAGTGGCCCCTAAGCACAGAGACAAGAGTAAACCCTAAGGACCACTGGGGGTGACCTATAAAGAAAAAATAAAAATCTCAGAAATGTTTATGTATCAAAATATAGAGCAATACTGAACACCTAAAATTAATGAGAATGATTAAAAAAGAGCATGTCTGCCAGAGGAAAAAGAAAGAGCAACATGACAAATAAACACCATCGAAGTAGAAAAATAATCCATATCTTCTTGGCCTTATATTAACAGAACTTTGAATAGAGCCTAATATAAAGTAGGTATCTGCTAACTAATGAGTGAATATATCTGCTCAGAAAATAATGAGGTTATTGGAAACTGTACTTTCTATGTCAATCAACTGATAGAATGACCCAGAACTTATCAAACTTTGATGTGCACACAAATCACATGGAGAACTTGTTTGCTTATTTTTTATTTTAATTTTATTGAAACCATTCTGATTTACAAAGTTCTTCATAGTTGGGTTTCAAACATACAAAGTATCAGGACCAATCTCACAATAGTGTCGACCTTTCTCTACGAATATTACCCAGGTGCATCTCATATCACCTCCCTTTGTCCCCAGCCTGCCACTATACCAGGCCCATTTTAAGTTTAGATGGTTAATGTTCGTCTCTTGATTCCATTGTTGCTGCCTTTGCCTTTGTTCTGTCCTTATTAACACTACCAATGCACCTGAGACCACTTAGTCCCAACCCCCATTCTTTCATATTTGTGTTTCTCCTGTTCTACTAAGTTTCTTTTCTTCTCATCATAATACTCTGGAGTCAGTGGTGTTCGAGACAACTCTAATTTAGACCATAGTATTCCTTCATGCAGTTATTCTACATAACTTTATCCTTCTTCTGACTTACTTCATTTAACATAATATCTTCCAGATCCATCCATGTTGCTACCAATTGCATGATTGCATCATTCCTTACATCTATGTAATATTCCATTGAATATATATATATATATCTTCGTGATCCACTCATTTGTTGTTGAACATCTAGGTTAATTCCAAGTCTTAGATATTGTACTGAGTGCCTCAATGAATGGTGGTGTGCATACATCTTTTCGGATAAATGTTTTTTCTGCCCTGGGGATAAGTATCCAAAATCTATGGAGTGTTCTGCCTATATTTTCCTCAGTGAACTTTATAGATTGATATCTAATCTCAAGGTCTTTAATTCACTTTGATTTAACTTTTGTGTATGGTGTGAGATGTGGATTAATTTTTAAATTCATACATGTAGTTATCTAATTTTTTCAACACTATTGTTGAAGAGACTGTCTATTCCATTTTAAATTCTTGGCTCCTTTGTCAAAGATTAATTGACCATATACTTGGAGGTTTGCCACTAGATGTTCTATTCTGATCCACTAGTCTGAAAATCTGTTTCTGCTCCAATACCATCCTGTTTTGATCACTATGGCTTTGTAGTAGAGCTTCAAATTAGGTAATGAGATACCTCCCATCTTCCTTGTTTTTCAATATGGATTTGGCTATCCTGTCTTTTATGTTTCTACACAAACATTTTAATTGATTGTTCTAAGTCTTTGAAGAATGTCTCAATTTGAATAGGGATTGCATTGAATCTATATAGTTGTTTAGCAAGATGGTCATTTTGATGATACTGAATCTATAAGCATGGAATGTTTGAAGAACTTGCTTAAAAGCATTTTTTAGCCTAGTAGTGTGAATTTCTAACACATCTATGACTGTAATGCTGTTGATTAGCAGATACAATTTGAGTAATGGTGCTTGGACTCTGCATGTTGTGCTAACTTTTTGCTAAATAGAAACCAGCTCCAAGGGGGAGGACTTCAAGTAGAAGTAAGGAAAGCATCTTCCAAGAACAAGGGAGTACTGATTATCCAAAAATGATAGGAAAAGTTATTGAAAGCAGTGACTTGGGGGAACTTTCCAGACAATGGTTACAGACAATCCAGAATCTATTGAGGGAAAACCATGACAGATCACAATTGTACATGCCAATATAAGGGGAGAACCAAGTGTGTAAAATGATTTTTAATAAGAACCATCATGGTTTTTCAATAATCAAGCAAAAGTCACGACCAAAGGAGGTTTTCTATAAAACTTATCACAATTGTTCATAACCTGAACAAAAGTAATGACGCAAGAGTGTATTTCAGGGGCCGGGCGGTGGCGCTAATGGTAAGGTGCCTGCCTTGCCTGCGCTAGCCTCGGACGGACCGCGGTTCGATCCCCCGGCGTCCCATATGGTCCCCCAAGCCAGGAGCGACTTCTGAGCGCATAGCCAGGAGTAACCCCTGAGCATCACCGGGTGTGGCCCAAAAACCAAAAAAAAAAAAAAAGAGTGTATTTCACTTCAACATACTCTATCTGCCACACTGCATTAAAGTAAAACTTCAGCCCTTTTTTTTTAAGTTTGTGTGTATCATTACAGTAGTTTAGTTACTTAGAAGGCTGCTATTAAAAAGTAGTTGCTAATATTTTCAAAGGATAGAAATGGAAACTGTAGATACTGCAAACAGAAAATAATTACATTAACTCTTTGTAGTCTACCAGTAAACTACCCAGTTCCTTCTCTGGATTTGTGTCTCTTACTCACTGAAATAATAGCATGTTGTCCAGGTTAATGGAAAAGCAAGCCTGAAAGTCTGAATAGGTAAGTGTGTTAGGCAACACCAGGGGAATCCCTGAACATAAAGCTAAGTGGAACCTCCAAGAAACGCTAGGTGTGGTCCAAATCTCCCTTCCAAGGGGCGGAGCAGTGGCTAAAGCAGTAGGGTGTTTACCTTGCACTCCCTAACCTAGGACTGACCATCGTTCGATCCCCCAGCATCCCATATTGTCCCCCAAGCCAAGAGCGATTTCTTATTGCATAGCCAGAAGTAAACTCTGAGCACCACCAGGTGTGCCCCCCACAAAAAATAGCAAATCTACCTCCCCAAGAAAGAGATGCTTACATTTTCTTCTAGATGGCTCCTCTATCATTAGACACTACTGTATCATTACAGTAGCTTAGTTACTTAGAAAACTGATATAAAAAAAAGTAGTTGCCAATATTTTCAAAGGGTAGAAATGGAAACTGCAGAAACTGCAAACAGAAAATAATTACATTAACTCTTTGTAGTCTACCGGTAAATTACCCCGTTCCTTCTCTGGGCTTGTGCCTCTTACTCACTGTAAATAATAGCATTTTGTTCAGGTTAATGGAGAATGTAAAGCAAGCCTGAATAGGTAAGTGTGTTAGGCTTCACCAGGGGGAATCCCTGAGCACAGAGCCAGGTATAATCACTAAGAAAACCCTAACCCTAAACCCTTCCTAAGAAAGAGATTCTTGCATTTCCTCTAGATGCTCCTGTTTGGGGCACCAAGCAACAAAAAAAAGTGGTGATACAAAATCAGTCCCAATTTGACTATGATGAGATTCTGTGTTCTAGGATCAGCATCTTCAGTACCATTTACTGATAGGGACAAATCCTGCTGGTAGCTCTAGCCTCCTTTCTTCTAATTATTCCCCTCTTTATCTATTTCCTGCTGTATTCATGCATATTGAACAATATACTTATTTTATATGAGTAGGTGCTGCCATGTAAATATTTGAAATTAGGCACTGATATATCCAGTAAATGTTGCAGGATGGCATAGTCTGTCTCTCTCAGCTGTTTGCTACCAGATGAATGCTCATGTCTTAAAAAAGGAAAAGTCACCTTACAGACTTAAAGAAGTATGAAGTTAAAACAAAAAAATAAAGCCACTTTATGTTTTATAGCACTATAAGTATAGGTATCATATGAATATAAGATATATGATGTATTGATAAGTTGAACTAAGCTATAACATTTGTATACCAAGTAAATTCACAGCAGGGAAATTTCTGCACTCCTTAAAGCCAAAATTGAGAGAATGAAGTGAGATTAAGGGACAGTTTATGTGAGAGAACCTACAAATAAGAAACTTCTTCTAGAGTTGAGAGTATCATGTCAGAGACCTCAACTGAATAAAGCCATTTTTATCATTTAGGAAATGACACTATGAAATATTACATCCAAATTCATGCCACATTGGCCTCATTTATAGCAAATATTTATTCAGATTGCCTCATTTCTCAACATTTTTCAGCTTCTTTCTCTAAGGGAAATATTTTTTCTTCTAAGCTTCCGGGTATAGATTATGGACTCATAAACATTTTCCTGTAATCATAGTTTTGGACATCTGCTCCCTTCCTCCTGTCTCCTCCTCTTTTGATTTTGAGTCTGTACAACTGTGAATATATTGAGTTCATCTAGATAATACAAGATCATTTTCTTATCTCATGTTTTTTAACCACACATGCAAAATTTTGCTCTGTAAAGTAAGATATTTATGGATTCCAGGGATTAGGTAGCATACATCTTTGAGAAAACATAATTTTATTTTCTGTAGGTGGAATCTTCCCTAAAAGCTCTCCAAGTTAACATCTATCCAATCTAGTAGTGGCAAGTGACTCAGAACAAATAGAAAAAGGATTTACCCTTGCACAAATTGTCAATTAAAAGTCATTAACTTAATTGTTTGCTCTAAGAAGCTTTCTTGTGAAAGCATTTCATTCCAATATATCAGCATCACCATTTTTTTCAATAACCCAAACAATTACAGTAAATAATGTGTTCTGAAAACAAGAGCATGATCTTTGGTTTCTCTTCTAAGAATACCTGTAATTTTATTTTTTTTTACTTAGTAGTACTGAGTGTTATCAAAATCACCTCCAACTCATTATGCAACCAGAGCAGTAGACCTGAATGTTCCTATATTCTGGTTGAAGTTTTCTGGATTTCTTCATTTCAAGGGAATATGGTGGAACAATGGACCATTCACTGCCTTTGTCCTACTTAAAGGAAGATTTTGTAGTGAGATCGCTGTTTATAGCTCTCAAAACTTCTGAACAAAAATGCAGTTAGGATATTGAAGATTTGACTCCCTGTGATCATTACACTTAAATTTTGTTGATTCTGCTTCTTTAGTCTCTTTCCTACCCTTTCTTACCAACCTCATGCCAATGGTCAAGGCAATGTAAAACATTCCCCCAAATGACCTAATCCTAAGAACCTTTTGGACAAGCACCAAATAAGCAGATTCCTTGGTACCTCATTTAGAATTTCTAGTGCTGAGGTCAGAGTTATAGCACAGCTAGTAGGGCATTTGTTTTGCACTTGGCTGACCTGGGATCGACCCAGGTTTGATCCCCGGCATCCCCCAAGCCTGCTAGAAGCCATTTCTGAGCACAAAACCCTGAGTACACCCCCCTCCAAATAAAAAATGTCTAGTACTAAGTCTTGGCAGGAGGGGGCTTGAAATGTATCCGTATGTATAATAAATAACCTGCAAGCATTTTTTTCATTAAGGCAAAAGATGGAGAAAAGATGACATGACAAGCTCAGCTTGGAAATCAGGCACATATTAAAAATATATTTTTCAACTTGGATAAGCTGCTTAGATTCTCCATATCTGTACCATGAATAAGTTCACAGATAATCTGAAAAACTGGACAGGAGTGTGTGTGCATTTTACTCTACAGAGAACCCAGAGTTCAATAATTATAAATTATTTTCTCTCCTGCCCTTCACACCTCTCCCCACAGTACATGCTGTGATGTGATTTTTCACAGCTGGGGATATTGATGGACTCTGCAAATGTCATAGAATGACAACCAGTGACACTTGGATAATCGCTTTGTTCGACATTCCCTACCTACCCAATTGTTAGCTTCACCAGTAATTACACAAGCTTGTGGACTCTCCATGCCATAAATTTTTCTCCCATTCACAGAAAATATGCACAATTGGTTCTCTTCCTTCTTTGTTCCCAGCAACACAAAAACAACTAGTCTTCCCCCAAAAGGTATATCAGCTGTAGTTTGAGGAAATTCCTATAGGAAGTGTTTAGTTTTTATTTTATATGTGTATGCATGTGGTTGTATGTTTATGTGAAAGAGAGACAGGAAAAGAAATAGAAAAAGAAAAGGAGAGGGGCCAGAGTGGTGGCGCAAGCAGTAGGGCATCTGCCTTGCGTGCACTAGCCTAGGACAGATCATGGTTCTATCTCCTGGCATCCCATATGGTCCCCCAACCCAGAAGCAATTTTTGAGTACATAGCCTAGAGTAACCTCATAGTGTCACAGGGTGTGACCCAATAAAAACAAAACTAAACAAAACAAAAGGAGAGAAAATTCTCTGTCAGGACTACTCCAAGAATCCTGTGATCTACATATGCTATGAGATTAGCTAAATGTTAAGGGCAGACCCATTTTTTATAATTCTTCATGAAAATAATTACTTGCATTTATATTTATCAATTTTGACTTTTAGGGCACACTCAGTGGTGCTCAGGAGTCACAAAGGACCTTTCTCAGGCTCCAACCAATTATTTTGCTTAGGACTCCAAAAATTCCTGAAGTATAATATGCCCTCTTCTATTTCCACCTCCCTCTTTTTTTGTTTAATCTTTTGTCTCAATCTTCTTTTTTCTCAATAAGACGATGGTAATGGGTTCAGAATAATGATCAGGTTCTTTTTTGATGGGTTGATGGGGTCAATAATTGGAGCCCATAATTCTGTTTTATCCTTTCTCTCTATACTTCTCACTTGGGATCAATACCAAGGCATCAAAAGTGTAGTATTTAGACTAGCAGTGTCACCTTAGCATTTGTTTTAAATGCAAAGTTTGGAGCTCCATTAATAGTGAATCAGAAATTCCAAGACTAAAATCTAAAGTCTCTGTTTTAAAAGTCTTAAGTTATTCAAATGCACTTCAATTTGAGATACCTCGTTTTGTAACTACATCCTAGCTCTCGATCATTTCCTGTAAGCAACTTTGCATATATCAAATTTTAATGCCTTGTTTTTACTGACCTGACTATAGAATGCTGTCATCCTTCACACCATGTCAATTTACCTTATTGTATTCCTCCCTATGGTTTTCTCTCTCTACCTTCACCATGCCCTTGCCTCATTTTCCACACCTCTCCCATCAAAATTTTATATTTTTAATGGGCCACATATGGCCTAGAGGGTTCCAGGATTCAAGCTCAGGGCTGGCTATGGCAAAGAAAGTGCCCTATACAATAATGTTCCACTGTACTAGAGGTGGGGAGAGAAGCCATAGAGTCCTCTCAATTGGGAGAACTATGAGTCATTAATAGACTCCCTGGAATGTTATGCTGAGCAGTATTCTAAGATATAAGCTCACTAAAAAAAAGCTCTACAAAAGATTAGGAATAGTGCTGTGGAGATTTTAAAGAGAAATACTATCAAATATTATCAAAGAAGCAGTTTCTCTTCCCTGACCTCAGTCACCAATAGCCTTATTTTATAGTGAAAAAGAATGGACAGAGAACACAATGATATATCTCAATTATACAGATAACTAGTGGGAATAAATATACTTAAAAAACAGAAATAATAGTCAACACTCTTCTCTAAGACCCTTGATTCTTTCTTTTCATCCCTCTTTCCTTTATTTTTTCTACTCTTGATTCTCCATACAAATTTTGTGCTTATAGACTCTTTGCTGCTCATAAACTGAATAATCTCCACCACAAATCAGTGAAGGAAATTAGGGGTCATAAAAACAAATGGGTTGAACTCCTTATTAGTGAGGAGAGAGTACATGTAGCAATAAATACCCCCATAAAATGTTTATGTATTTCAATCTGTTAATCTCTTTTACAAAGTAAATAAATATGTCTTTTCTCCTTTACTCTTTTTGTCCTTCTCTTTTTACCTCTTTTTTTCTTCCTCCCTTCCTTCCTTTTTCTCTCTTCATTTTATGAAAAACTTTCATTAGGCTCTTAGGAAGACCAAGCATTTTATAGGCACTGAGATACAGCAGTTAATAAAACAAAATAAATAATCCCTCTCCTCGTGGGTCTTGAGTTTTAATAAGGAAGACCAGAAAGAAATAATTCATCAGAATGTACACCCTGTTGAATGGTGATAAGTCTTTTGGAGAAAAAAATAAGTAAGCAGAAAAACAAAGGGTACAGAATAGAAGCAGTTGTCATGAGAGTTGTCAGGGAAATCCTCATAGGATCACATTAACACAAACCTTAGGAAAGAGGGAAGCAAACTCTGCCAGTAATTGGTGAAATGAGAGCTTGCAACAAAACATAGGCAAAGTTTCTGAGCTATACAAATGTAAGGAAGGGTAAGGCTATCTCTCCCTCTACTGAAACTTGAGCAGTTGGTGATCAGCAATGCCTTTAGGAAATTTCTAGTCGGCATCATGTCCACCATTGGAAAATTTAAGCATTTTTCCCCAGTTCTTTAAAATTCTACCCAGCTCTCTTAATCTCCTACACTAAATTGATATTCCCTATGCCAACATTCCTCTCTCCAAGAACTTCCATTTAACCAGGTCAGTTTCTGAGGTTTTTGTGTGAAACTACTTCATAAATTTATACACAGGGTTTCCTGTCCCTCACATCCCACATTCCTGCTCTTCAAAGATCACATCATGATCTTTTCTGTGAAACCTTTCCCAGTATTGACAAACTAACATTCCTCTGTATGCTGATGATGGTCCTTAAATGCAGGATTACATAAAATCCCCTGGAGAAGAATGACACTCTTTGCATACTCAGCTCATGTTTATAAGTCAATATCTCTCTCTGGGGTACATGAAATTTTTCTTTTACTTCCTGCCCAAAGGAGTGACTGCTCTAAGAACACAGGGGACTTTGGTAGGTTTTCCAGAGAGTGAAAATTTCTTTTTAATGAATATTCCTGACTGGCCTAACTAATCTTTCATAAGTGATAGAACAATTTCCTGGAGGCATAAAGCAAATGCAGAGAAAACACATTCTGTCATAACTACACTTTCTAGGAATAGCCTCGAAATGCTACTCAAAGCATTTGTTATCTATAGAACAGACAGGGGGAAATCCACATACTAAAGAGCTAAGTGTGTCTTTAATGTCATCTCTCTCTATATACTCTTATGCTTCTATGCTTCAAGTATTATCTTCCACATCATCCCAGTAGTCACCCACCTCATAAAGTCACTCAAAGTTTGCATCATAAATCTCTTCAGAAACTCCATGCATAGGATGTATAGGGAGGATTTCTCTTACACTTCTCTCCACAGATGTCTTCCATATCATGACCCACCCCCTGACATTTTTGGTGGTGACAAATTTGCTCATATAAAGTAATGAACTGTAAGATTGATATGCTCTTTAACTCATATAGTTTTTGCCATTACCCTTACCTCCACTCCAAATGGAGCCTACTCCAGTCCCTAAAAGTTAAATATTTTAAGAATAGGTATCTTTCGCAATAATTTCTTCAAGCTTATAAAGCCTCTGATTCTTTTTAAAAACCAGTCTGATTTTCATTCAAACAAGAAGGCCCATCATTATAGACATAGAATAATTGCACTTATTTGTGGGATGTAAAATAAGATTGTATGGTGGGGCTAGAGAGATAGCACAGTGGTAGGGCACTTACCTAGCATGCAGCCAATTCAGGTGAGATGGAGTTCAAATTGCAGCATCACAAATGGTCCCCTGTGCCTGCCAGGAGCAATTTCTGAGCTCAGAGCCAGAAGTAACCCCTGAGCACTGCTGGGTGTGACCACCACCCCAAAATGATATGGTAATAATATCTATAGATAATAGAGATGAAGGCAAGGAAAACCTATTCATGGTAGACAGCCTACCACATCTAGCAGGGGAGTGCAGTCAGAGCAGAGAAGGGACCTCTATGACAATGATAGTTCAAAATGATAACTCTGGACAAGAACTATGTGCTAAAAGCTGATAAAGTAATGTGCATGATGCTCTTTCAGGAACAATATTACAGACCACAGCATCAAAAAGAAAAGAGAAATGTAAAATTAAAATTAAAATATAGTCCACATGTTGGATGAGACTGCCCCAGGGTGCCTGCACCGTGTTTATAACTTCTTAGGCCAATGGGTCTGATGAAGAAGAGTAGTGGTGGAGAAATAACACCAGCAGTCAGAAAAGATATTCATTGGAGTCGACTCGTTTTATTCCTCGCAACTTTTCTCTGCCCTGAGTCACTCTGCCATGTGCTCATTTTGCCATGTCTTTTTTTTCTGCTCCCAAAGCCAGCACTCTTTATTCAGAATCCCACCCACTAGGGTGGTGGAAGGGCCTGTAATCCTGGTGGACTTTTACATACCAAAAGGTAAGAGAGAGAGAGAGAGAGAGAGAGAGAGAGAGAGAGAGAGAGAGAGAGACAGAGACAGAGACAGAGACAGAGACAGAGAGACAGAGAGACAGAGACAGAGACAGAGAGAGACAGAGACAGAGAGAGACAGAGACAGAGACAGAGACAGAGAAAGAAGCAGGCAAGAGAGCAGGCAGTGGTGGAGTACAGGGGGAAAACTGGGGACATTGGTGGCAGAAAATCTATACTGGTGAAGAATATTGTATGACTAAAACTCAGTTATGAACAACTTTGAAACTTTGAGGGGGAAGCCCTATTCAATTGTAATATAACCTTGTAACCACGGTGTTAACTTAAAAAAGAAAGTTCTTCATTCCTTAGTGTAGTTTATCTCTCAAATTGCATATAAATGAATAGCCTCTGGCCTGTGTAAAGCCCAGTTTCTCTTGACCTGTCAGTATGCATTTAAACCAAAAACAAAGAGCTTATTTGTAATACAAAGGGAAACAGAGGAGCATGAGAGAACTTATGTCTAATTCTCCCCATCAAAGGTTATTTGTCTTTAGGGCAGCATTTGAGTTCACTGGATTTCTGCTCATCTGTTAAAAAAAAGAAAAAAAAGAACAATTATTGGATGTTATTTTTGTTATTTAATTTTATTTTATTAAATACCATTGTGATTTACAAAGTTCTCATCTTTATCACAGAGAGACTCAACTCTGTCATAACTAGAGATATGTCTTTCCCCCTTTCTACTTGCCCAGTACCTCAACACACAAACGCAGATACACACACACACACACACACACACACATACAGACACACACACATTTATAAGCTCCTATGAAAACAGGCACAATAGCTCGTACTCTTTGTACCACTAGCATTTAACACAGTATCTAGCCCATAGTACTAGTAGAAAAAAAGTTTGTGAGTGAATAAATTACTTGAGTAGTGGAGTTTAATCTTAGCGTTGAACAAAAATATAAAGAAAATGGTCACAATGACCAAGCCAAGTCTTACAATAAAATTTGACTCTGATTCTAAGGATAAATTATTTGTTAAAAATTAAAGGATAGTGATACCATTCAAAAGGATCAGTTTATAGTCTGTTGGGGATTCTGACTTCATTTTATGAGGATTTCTGAAATTTCAAAATGTTGTTTAAAGAACTAAAGATGCGGGGCCGGGCGGTGGCGCTAGAGGTAAGGTGCCTGCCTTGCCTGCGCTAGCCTTGGATGGACCGCGGTTCAATCCCCTGGTGTTCTATATGGTCCCCCAAGCCAGGAGTGAATTCTGAGCGCATAGCCAGGAGTAACCCCTGAGCGTCACCGGGTGTGGCCCAAAAAACAAAACAAAACAAAAATTAAAAAAAAAAGAACTAAAGATGCAAACAAATTATTGACCTAGAGGATGGTGCTTGGCTATGGAGATCAGGAAATGTGGGGAGAGATAAAGGTGAGGATTATGGAAAAGATGAGCACTTCTATTACAAACTTTAGTTTGCAGAACTTTTTTTTCAAATATATATTATCCATTAGAAATGCATCTAAGTAATCTGACTAAGACCTGGATTTCTCTAGACATGGCATAGCTTCACTGAGCTTTAGCCTCTTTCTCGATAAAAACAGAAATGACACCACTGGTATCTTAAAGGGTTTTTACTAGAATGATATGAGACCAGATAAGTGACAATAGAGCTATTATAAATGGCCTCACAAAATAATTGACCAGGTTAGTAATCTTATATTGTACTGCCTCTGTGTTAAGAGCAGACAGAACTAGACTTTAAAAGCAATACCTCCATAAAGAAATAGTATGGTGTTCATCCTTTTATAACTTCTGTTTCCTTACTCTTAAAATTGGTGCAGAATTATCCCCAAATTGCTGCTGAACCTAATACACTAAGATTTCTATGACCAACTCGAGACAAGACATGGTGAGAAAGTTCCCATTTAATGTCTCTATCTCTAGGAATCCAAACTTCATTGAACTAGTGCTCAGACGCTATAAATCTACATCACATAAAATAGGTGAAGAGGTGAGTTTCTGAACCCCATTGTCTTCTGACACAGCTGAGATTGTGGCAGAATATCCCACAGCCTCATTATCCCTAGTGAATTTGGACCACTTGACCAAAGCTTTTAGAGCCATTGGCAGTGTTAATAATTTATAGATGCAGTTCATCAAAGACTTTGCATCGTTTGTAGTGGTGATGGCTGATCTCCCCGACTCCCACTCTTCCTTTCTCTTCTATGCTCTGACTGTTTCTTAATTCCTTGCATTTTTATGTGCCTTCAATCCTGATGAATTCAAAGCAGTGCAGATTTAATGTACTAATCCGTCAGTCGGGAATGATCAAGTAGGAGAAGAGCCACTATCCTGATTCTTCAGATAGAAAACCTGAGCCCAGAAACCTGATTGGAAAGTAAGCATCCAATACATTACAAATTGATCACTGGAAAATTTCCACACGCGTTTTTATTGATTAGTCAATTTTTGTAAAAGGGATACTGGTTGAGTTTGAGTTTACCTGTAGTTTGAGTTGATTTATGTGAGAATTCACCTATTCTACAGATAAAAGAGGACTTTATTCTGGTATCATGATTTCAAAAACAGCTGAACAGCCATGTCTCACAGAGCTTATCATGTTCAGGACTCATTTGGAATGCAGAACATATCCAGAGACCTGGGTAACTATTCAACTGCCCA
The DNA here is from genome assembly GCF_024139225.1 of Suncus etruscus. Classification (NCBI taxonomy): domain Eukaryota; kingdom Metazoa; phylum Chordata; class Mammalia; order Eulipotyphla; family Soricidae; genus Suncus; species Suncus etruscus. The sequence continues at coordinate 26,614,814 of NC_064867.1, read as the reverse complement.
AGTATTAGGGATTAAAGATGGTTTTTTTTTCATGCTCTACCATTATGGAAACTTATATATTCTCGTGTCCTTCATTTACTACTCACTCAATCAAATGTTTGTCTTTTTTTCTCTGACTTATGTTCTGATTGGTCCAGTTAGATTCCAGGGTCTGTAATGAGTAAAACTTCCACACCAGACCATCTCATGAACTTCTGTTCTACTTTTAGTTTTGCTACTCCTAGACAAGATACCCATTTCTGGAGAGCACAGGGATAAGGCACTATTATAGCAATGTGTATAGAGAATATCCCTTTGAAAGTGCATGTGGAGATGCAGATATTCCAAAATCTAGTCTGTCCTCTAAATGACTCCAAGTGATCTGAGACCAATATGCTACATAAGCCAAAATTCTTTTGCAATTTCCTTTTATAAGGTTTTTACCCCTGTAACAATATATTCAGATAAACTCAAATTGTAAAGGCACACAGATTAAAACATTTAAGAATTTCTTTACATTATTTTAAAATTCAATCTGGGCTATTCTAGTGTTTGATTAAGATATCATTCAATTAATAAGATTCCCAGCATGTTATATTGTTTGCAATAGTGCAAACCACTGTCTCAAAATGAAAAAGAGAGAGGCAGACAAAGAGAGACTGTGAAAGAAGTGAGAAGCAAAATGCCTTCCCTAGAAACAAGTGGGGATTTGGGGGGTGGTAGGAATTTATTGGTATATTCATTCTATGAATGAAACCCAACAATGAAAATGTTTGTAACCCTGGTGTTTAAATAAAGCAATTCAAAATTAAAAAAAAAAAGATTCCCAGCATGTTAAAAGTACAAGTTAGTTTACCTAAATCTAGTGGTATATAACTAATAAAGATTATTAGTTGGACAGAATAAAGCACTTCTTATATTCCAGGTTTAGGTAGCAATATTGCCACTATATTGTTTTAAATTTAGTGTCAGTGAAATTATGGAGTGATTCATGATTGGATTTCAGGCATACAATGTTTAAATATTCATCCCTTCACCAGTGTCCACTTCACTCCAGAAATGCCCTCAAACCTTTATTTATCTCTTCCATCCCACAAGTCTTGCTTCTAAGAGAGGCACTTGTATTTTTTATTGTGGTTTACTGTATTGTTGGTGATAGGGTTTCACACATAATTTACCATCTTTCAGCAATAACTCCTCCTCCTGGCTGAATGCTTTCTTCCGCGATAATTGTTGTCTTCTCCCTGTACTACCTACCAGTCCCCTCAAGAGGCATGTTTCTCATGGAATACCAGTTCTCATGTTACTTGTTTTCATTGTCTTTCTGTATTAAACATCAGTATGTGTGGTGGGAGGGCAAACCCCTTGTTGATGGTCTCCAAGTCTAAGAATGACTCCCAGAAAGATAAATTGAATCCCATTCTTCAGTCCCCCCTTTTGGGGGACACTTTGATAATAATATCCGGAGTAAGTAACCAATGAATGCAAAAGATTAGGGGACCAAAGGTTCAGCAAAGAAATTCTTTTGTCAGTTGCAGCCAGCTCCAAAAAGCAAACCGAACAAGCCGTCAGTTCTGGCAAAAGAGCTCCCTATGCCTCCCCAACAAGCTATTTATTTGTTTCCTTAATCACCCCCACCTGGAAGATCCAGGTGGGATGACAGGCAAAAACATTATTACAACAATTACACAACAAGTATGTTTCTTTTTTTTTCCTTTTTTGTGATTCTATTCACTGGCTTTTTATTATTATTAAATTTAGGTAACATTGTTACAATGGTATAAACATTTATGCTTTTTAATTATTTTTATTTTTATTTATTTAATTAAATAATTTTTATTTTGACCAAAGTGGATTACAAATCTTTCACAGTAATATTTTAGGTACATGGTGACACTGAATCTTTTTATAATGCATATGAGAGAGACCATTCTACTTCAGTTTATTTCCCTTTATCTTCATTCAGCATGATACTTCCAGGTTCCTCCATATAGCAACAAATTGCACAATTTTATTTTTTCTTGTGGCTGAGTAATATTACATTTTGTATAAGTACCATAGTTTCCTTATCCAGTCATTTATTTTTGTACATTTGTGTTGTTTCCAGATTTTGGCTATGTGGATAGTGCTACAAGGAACATTGAGGTGCAAATGCCTCTTCCATTTTGTTTTTGGCCCCTTGGAGTATAAGAAGTGGAGTTGCTGGGTGAAATGAAACTCAATTTCTATATATTTAGTAATGCTCATATTGTTTTCCATAAATGCTGGGCCACTCAACATTCCTACCCTACATCCTTGCCAGCACTGATTGTTCTTGTTCTTTTTAAATGTGTTCCAATTTCTGGTATGAGATGATATCTCACTGTTGTTTTGATTTATATATCCTTGATAATTAATTATGCAAAGCAATTTTCATGATGATGGTGCTGTCTTTTCACCATTTGTATACAGAGGAAGTTTTGCTTCATCTCTTCTTCATATTTTGTTTGAAGTTCTACTAGTGCCTTTATGTGTGTGTGTGTGTGTGTGTGTGTGTGTGTATCTATCTATCTTTTTATCAGATGGGTTGTAAATTTTTTAACACATTGCTTTTCTTTTTTTTCTTTTTTATTTTTACAAGTCTTTCACAGTTGTATTTTAGGTGTTTAGTGACAGTGAATTAGGACCATTCCCATCACCAGTGTTGACCTCCTTCCACTATAGTTCCCCACATGCATTCCAAACCTCCAATCCTGGCCCTCTGTACTTCTAGTGTAACAAGTCCATTGTGTGTTTAGCTTGTTATAGTTTGGGTCTCTTGGTTTTGTTGTTATTGTCTTTGAATTGAGTGTTTAAAGTTGACCCTTTTTTTCCCACTCAATGTTCCTGAGACTACTTTGCCCCTAAGCCCCATTAACTTTTTTTTCTTTTCTTAATTTGTAAAAATGCATAGAAATATGAAAAAGAACAAAGTGATTCAAGTTCTATGATTCTATGGAAAAGCGGGAGACTCTATCTAGAACATAAGTAAAATTAAAAGAAGAAAAGAAAAAAAAGTAAGGAGGGCAGTGTGACTTTTTTTTTTTTTTTTTGCATAGGCACATCAAACTTTGGGGAAATTAGAAAGAAAATTTCTTTGGCCTAAGAGATACAGGGTGTCTCTGCCCATAAAGTATGCTGCCAAAAGACCAACTGCAGGCTCTGGGCATGTTTGTCATCCAACCCCAATGTCTCTGTTTATAGTCCCAGAAAAAATTCTGCTCAGTTGCAGTTGAGAAAGTCAGTCTTCTGTAGTTAGAGATCTTGGTTTTTGTACAGGTCCTAGGATTAAGCCTAGGTCTAAGATAAAATCTTTCTTTGTGGTCCCAGGGAAAGTTCTGCTTAGTCACAATTGTTGTAGAAAGTCTGTTGCAAATAGATATATTGGTTCTTGTACAGCTCCTAGGGCAGAGTGTCTTCTGATTTCATCTCACCATTGGACGGTGGGGTAGGACAACGTGTCCTTAGATCAAGTTGCTGCTGTTTCCTCATCATCTGGGTGTCATATAGGCCTACCCTGGAGTAGGTTAGTGCCAAGCAACATTCAGGCCTCCCTAGGGGGAGTTTGAATACTGGTGCTGGTGTCGTAATATGTTCAGGTACCTGTATTGGGATCTGAGGTTCATGGTTGGAAAATCGATGTCTGATGCATTGAGGCCTAAGTCAAGTCTCCATGACAAATGCTCAGGGTGAAAGGCAGCCCTGCACTATAAAATTTATAAGTTCCTATTCCTATTAGATAAGAACTTCTTTCTATATGTAATGTTTCCCATTTTGTGCCTATACAAAAAAAAACAAACAAACAAACAAAAAAAACAATACCACATGATACTCCTGGTGCAGATGGCGGTAAAAATATTGAGCTAAACAATCTCTATAACCTAAGCTCATAACCCAACCGAGGCTTTTCTACAAGAATTTCCTACGAAGCAGATCCAAAACAGGGATGGGAGAAGCTACCTCTACATATGGAAATAGACACTAAGTATTATAATTATTAAGGAAATGCATCTACATAAATGTACAAAAAATATAGAAATTCCCTTTTAGTCTTTTGACATAGTTGGAGGGTGTAGAAAGACCACAGTTTCCTCCCATCCTGTTGCTTGTGGAGTCTGAAAAATTGTTCACAGACATCGGGCATCAGATACTGTCCTCGAGCTGAAGGTCTCTCTGGAGCCAAATCCTGTAGCAAGTAACAGTCTACAGTGTGGGGAGGTGGGAGAAAAAGGCCACAAGGAGTGGGTTTGTGGAAGCAGTGTCTGCAGGTTCTTTCCAGGGCTAGACATAGCGGGCTGGTAGGGTGTCCTTACACTTTGGGAGTCCGCTGGCAGCTTGGTGGGGTAGGTAAAGTTCCCTGTGCCTGGGGAAGTTGTCTCAGAGGTTTATTTTTCCTCCAACCTGAAGGTTCCTACTTGTGGACCTGGGGAGTGGGTCATAGGGGTATCTCTAGTCGTGGTCCTGGGGGAATCACAAGGGTGCCCACACCTTATTGCTTTTTCTTGTGCCCTGATCACAGTCAGTTTGATAATCTGCCTTTTCATATTTCTGAAAATACTCACAAGATCAGATTTATTTTTTTACCATACTATAAATGTTTATGTTTTAGGGGTATAAAATTACCATACACACCCCAAAATAAAGTTCTTTATTTTTTATTATCTTATCTAAACACTACAGTATACAGGTTTGTTCATAATACAATTGGGTTTTTTTCCCAAAGTTACAAAGTTGTGAATGATTGAATTTCAGTCATATTGTGTATAACATCCTTCACCAGTGCATTTTCCCACCACCTATGTCCCCGGTTTCCTTCCTGCTCTTCCCTTTTTCCCTTTTCCCAGGCTTGCATCTGTGGCAGACATTTCTCTCTCTCCCTTTCTCTTTCCCTTTTCTCTCTCCTTTTTTCCCTTTTAGACACTGTGATTTGCAATATTATTACTGAAAGGATATCATGCATATCACCTAATCTTTTAGCACCCTGCTCTTTAAAAGATCAGTTTTGATTGATGCAGTTTATATGCCCTCCTGTCTCTTTTAACTAGAGAAAATTGGTAATTGTACTTACTTGGATTATTTCATCATCATTTGATATCTACATTGCTTCAAGAACCCTGCATCATAGTTACCACTAATAAGCTTGATGAATTTGTCATAAGGAGGAGCATAGGGATAGATTTTCTTGCGATGTTTATTATTTGTTCTCTGTGTTCCAACTGGGCAAGTTAAGAATCCTGATGTAAGTCAGCTTTCAATGATGCCAGTAAGATTCCATTTCCATAGTAATGCAGTACTCACAAATGCATTAATTATGCTGTACTTCACAATGTGGTCAAGAGCAAGAGTCTAAGTTATATCTCTTGGTATATGATGGGGAGCAGAAGAATCATACTTTTTTTTTTTTTTTTTTTGGTTTTTGGGCCACACCCGGTGACGCTTAGGGGTTACTCTTGGCTATGCTCTCAGAAGTCGCTCCTGGCTTGGGGTACCATATGGGACGCCGGGGGATCGAACCGAGGTCCGTCCTAAGCTAGCGCTGGCAAGGCAGACACCTTACCTCCAGCGCCATGGCGCCGGCCCCAAGAATCATACTTTTGATTGACAGTAAGATCTAGTAAGAAGTCAAAACTAAGGATGAATGTCATCAGTGTACATTGTTTTTCTCTCACTATTTCTCTTTCAATATTCTCTGTCCCTACAACTGTTTCTGCAGGCTTCATTCTACTATTGCTTAACTTCAGTTTTCCACCAAGAATTTTCTGTCAAACTAAATGGTACATTTCTTCCAGATTTACTGCTTGTAGCCATTGAATACTTACTGAATCCTTTTTATCGGGCTCACTTTTATAATGACAAATTACAGTGGCAATTAAAGTTACAATGACTCTTTCCATGCACTGATATCCAATTATATATATATATATATTTATATATATACAGATAATTTCTTTTCTTTTATCCAAATATTTTATGCAGTTTCTTATAAATTTTCATTCAATTTCACTTTAGTTTTAGGTTGTTTCCATGATATGTTTATCTTCTCTAGAAGAAAAGCTCCATTATGTATAAAATTACTATAACACAGTAGCTTAAAAAATCCCAGTAATCTCCACTAATATCCTTTGATTTTAGTTCATTTTTTATTACCCCCCCCCCCTTTGCCTTTTCTCCACATTAAGCTCACTTTTTGTCTGGCCTGTTTTCTAAACATTTATTGTTCTAAATATTTATTGTTCACAGTTTCAAGGCATGTTGCTAGGTTCAATGAATGAGAATACAATTGAAATAATAGTATAGATATGTATAGATGTATTCCATACCTTTACAGTAAGAGCCTCAGTCTTTTCTTCAACTTCTCTTTCTTCACAGAAAGGTATGAAACCAATAAATCCCCAAAGACAAATCACCTGAAAAAAATGTGCTCATGTTTTTCATCTTTCTCCTTTCTGGGCTGGAAAAAAGCCAAGTAATTGTTCGGCCAACCTCCTAGCCAATGCCACTCAGTAGAATTCTATTAAGTTTAAAAATAAATCTTAAAAAAAAATAAAAAAAAATAAATCTTAATTATTGCATCTTAGTTCCCTCCTTGCTTTTTGTTTGGGATAATGTTTGAGCTTTGAAGAAAAAAATATAAAATTCTGACTCAGGGCCAAAAGGACAAATTGGATGCTTTTTAATTAGTAGAATTTTAAAAATACCTGCCAAGGGAATAATTTTATAAATGGAAAGAGAAACAGAGAATAATGATGGTCTGTTTATCAGTCATTTAAATGTCCAAAATCTTTCCATTGTTATACATTGCATGCCGATCTGAATTGGCCAATGACAGCTTCCTAGATGTTATTTATAAATTTTCCAAACATGTCAAAATACTTAAACTTTATGAAATGCATACTTTCTTGACTTAATAAAATGTCTTCTATATGTAGCTTCATGAGAATCTTGTGTATCTGCTTCATATATTCATGTAGCAGAAAACCACAGTAATCATGAAATCATCACGATTTTTCTACCTGGAATGAATTTGAATTATTTCAGTATTTCTCTTGGTCGATGGAAGCTCAAGTTTCCGAAATTACAGTGACTATTATAGATAGAATGGCTGACTCTCATGAGAATATATGTTGACTTTGCCAAACAGTCTATACAGAAAAGGAAAGCAAAGCTACAATCCTTACTCACAATTTAAGTTACTAGGCATTTCTTATTCCTAGATAGCACAAAGAGTAAAATGATTTACAAAAAGGTCCTTTTGAAGGGCAAGAATTGCAGGCAAGTACACATTGCCATGTTAAAGGCAAAATGCAGAAAGAAAACTAAGTTAAATTAAAAAGTCACAAGCGAAGATAAAAATCATGAGTTAAGGAAGCATTAAAAATGTCATCTCAGTTAACAAAGAACTAAGAATTATTCCATACTGATCACATACCAAAGAGTATGAGTAAAATATTAAGTTAGAAAGCAAATTTGGACTGAATCTAAAGGTAAATTAAGCAGTTTAAGTCTATAGCTAAAAAACCAAGTTCCAATCACCTATCAGTGTTGGGGTCTTACAATAACCCAGAGTAATAATCTAGACAGGAAAGCACTGAAACATCACAAGACAACCTCCACATCCCACAGGTAGCTCAATGACAAGTGTTTATATAATATAATTGATTTCTCTGCAATTTACTTTGTCAATCAGTCACAGAGTTAATTACATGTTACTCTTGGCACTATTATAAATAATGGTATGGAAACAGTGTTAGGTTTAATGGTCCTTAGCATTCAGCTATTAAATTGATGACACAGCTACATCAGTATTGATGAACAGGGACCTTCTCCATCAAGGATAATTTATAACATTGAGTGTAATGGGCTATCCCATACCCATTTTTGCCAAGACATTATTCACACTGATGTGGGCCACGAGTCCATCAATAAAGTAGAAGCAAGTATATTTCACTTTGTGGTTAAAAACAAATCCCCTGCTAAATGCTGATTATGAGGAAACAAGATTTTTTTGTATCATGAACAAAATTGTGAGCTTAAGTAAAATGTGATATCACACACACACACACACACACACACACACACACACACACAAACTTTCCAGAATGAAAAATGCAGATGATAACTTCAAGAAGAATAACATTCACCCAGGCATTCATTCCTTCTTCAGGAGGAGTCTTTAGATGTGTTGGTGTCATGCCTCCTTCCTACTCACTCATACAATTGGTTGACTATGTTTGTCCTTCAGTGGTTTATCTTTTAAGAAGTCTTCTCCAGATTTTTGGATGGGCCATTATAACCAAGTCTTGTAGAAGCTTACCTTGTGTAAAAGATTAGTATGAAAGGGTTTCTAGGAAGAACTAACACAAAAATAGAATTGATCCCTTACCTGGATCGTAGATGGAAAGATGGATAAATAAGGGCAGAATACCAAGAAAGTCTCTAAAGGTGGGGTGTTGACATCATTCTATTAGGAATAATCTAGAAATAAAATAGTTAAAGTTTCCTTGGTCAAAGATAGCATTTAAGCCTCTGCATGTGCCAATCAGGAGATAAGGTCATCCCAAGCACTTTAAGTATTTCTTTCTCAGGAGAGACAGGAAGCTTAAAGAAATTCTCTAACCAAAGCATAGGTGCTGATATTGGGAGAGCACAATATAAATTGGTGAGCCCCAGATGGCAAAGGGATTCAAAATAGGATATATGGAACATACTAATAACATCTGCACTGTCGACCTGTAAAGTTTATAGTTTTTATACCCCCACTAATAGGTTAATTATCATGTCGTGTTTGATTTATTGTTTAGCTGTCCATCTTTCCTTATAGACTGTAAATGCATATATGGCAGAAGTCATAATTCTCTTATTCATCATTTCATTGCCAGTGACTAGCACAGTACCTGGTCATATTTTGTTCTCAAAACATAGTTGTAAAAGGAAGCAAAAAGGGAAGAATAGAGAAAGAGAAGTTGGTTTGCGTTGGCATAAATATATCACATACCTAGAGACAAATGTGACAAAACAGCATGCTTATAGGGGTTATTCTGAGCTAGTTTTAACCATTCTGTACATGATAATCTTAACTTTAAAAGTTGAGCACTTTTGTTTGTGCTTGTTGTAGTTGTTTTATTAATTTTTGTATTTTTATATTGGTGGCTATACCTGGCAATGTTGAGGAGTTACTCCTGGATTTACACTCAAGAATTACACCTGGAAATGCTCAGAGTACCTTATGAATTATCAGGAATCAAACTTGGGTTGCCTTGCATGCAAAGCAAGCACCTAACCTTCTGTGCTATCTGTCCAGCCCCAAGTTAAGCCTTTTCAATTTAGTTCAAGGGTCCAACTGGGTGTCCTAAATTAACTGAATGTGAGGGAAAATAATCCAATCCAAGGTCTGGAATGAGGTCTAGAATTATTTTGCTACATCATGATTTAGACAAACATAAATTTCAACAATAACATTTTTTACTAATTTCCAACTCCCCTTTCCTAAATGTTTTTAAAGTTATTGACTAACATGGGTCAGAGAACCAGCTCTATTCTGATCACATCTGGATTGCTTGGTAATCTTAATTTTATTACATGCATTATTTCCTTAAACGTTAAATGGATTTTCTTAGTAAAATGGTTTATTTCTCTGTCAATTCAATTCTAAATCATAAATGTCCATTATCAGGGCCTAGATTCAATTGAGGAATAGGTTCCAAATTTAAGGACATACAGTCACCTGCAGTTGTACTACCCTAAGAATAAGTAGTTTTTTAATGTTGTGTTCCAGGCGACTGATATCCTCCCTTATTAATATGCCTGTACATTGCCATTTACAGGCTCCAGGATGTCTATATCAAAGAAAACCGTTTAATTTCTGCTATCCCAGGTTAACTATTTGTGGATTCAGTTCTTTTCTATATTTTTTCATTAGTTCCCATTAAATTTCATAGAACTGTTTCCTGTGAAATTACCTTTAAAGTTGCTTTGTTCCAATATGGATTAATAAATTTTTATTTCTACTCTTTCAAATGATAACTTGATGTGGAGACTGGAATTTAGATGACCTTGGGCCAATTTGTCAAAAACCATCACTGGAAATATGATGACTGTTATGATAGCCAGAAAAATATTCTAATTAGTTTCCAAAACTTTGTCTAACATTCTAAAACAGTTGTGGATGAGGTTGTTACAAAGAAGGTTGTTTCAATAAGCTGTGAATGGATGGGTTTACATGACCATGTAGAAGATTTTTGTTTCATCTCCTGAAAGACAAATAAAGCCATTGGTGTGTTTGGTAATAGAAATAGAGTGAGAAGAAAAGTTCAATTACTTGAGTAATAAGTCTGATAAGGCCAGTGACTGCTTAAAACTGTCAAAATCTTAGCTCTCCACTTGTCCATCTTGTAAAGTGTGTCTGACTCCATCTGGATAGAAAGAATAGAATGTCTTCCTGGCTGACTCATTGAACCAAGTTATCTCTCAAGTAAAGGGTCTATTCAAAGTCTGTCTATAAGAATTATTGTTCTATTTGACTAATAGAGTTTTACTGGTAGCAATTTGTGTTTTCTCTTTCTTTTTTGTGGGGTGTTTGTTTGGGCTCCACATCCAGCAGTACTCAAAACTTACTCCTGGCTCTGCACTCAGGAATCACTCCTGGTAGTTCTTGGAAGTCCAGAATGAAATGCCAAAAGCCAAAAGAATCAGGCATATGCAAGGTAACCACTTTACCTGTGCTACTATCTCACTAGACCCTTGGTTTTCTCTTTTCATCTAGGGATTTCCAAACATTTTAGACTATGTAAATAGGCATCAGAACTCAAAGTGCCCAGAATGATGATGAATTATTGAATCAATATGTTGAAAGGCTACATGACAGGGAAACCTATGACAACTAAATAAAAAGATATTTATTTTATTTGGCTTTTTGGGGAGACAATATATGAGTCAGCTACATGCAAAGCAAATCTTACCCACTATACTATCCATCTGCCAACCCCACCACCAAATAATTTAATCATGAGGGGCTGGAGCCATAATAGGAGCAGATAGGGCACTAATCTTTTACACAGCTAATCTGGGTTTGATTCCCAAGAGTGAACCCTGAGTGCAGAGCCATGAATAAGCTTTAAACACAGATAGATATGTCCAAAATTTTTTTCAATCATCAGATTATCTTCAACTTGATTTCCAGGGTGGTTATTGTAAATCTAAGCTAAACTCCTATCAGTATTCAATTGTGAGCTAGGTCTCGCCAAAGGCATCTGAGTGGGAGAGTCCCCAAGATTGGTTTAGACACTTCAGAGTCCAAGGGTTGGCTATGCTCAAAGAATAAAGTAGATTGCCTCAAGAAGTCAAATAAACATTATCAACACTAGAACAGAGCAGAGACCAAGATCAATGGTAATGATAACACCAAGAAGATCCAGAACAATTTTATGAGCCAAAGTATAATGTCTGAGTTTATTTTGTATTGCCCTCTAGAAAGATGATAATCAAACACTCAACAATACCTTGGGCATAGTAACACAAAACTTTTTCTGTGTGTGTGAGTCTATTATTTTAAAATAATTTTTAAAATGTAATCATTGTGAGACACAGTTACTAAATTGTTTATGATTGAATTCAAATCATGCAATGCCCAACACCCATCCTTCCACCAATGCACATTTCCCACAAATTAAAGTATGTGAAGCTCAGTCTTCCAGAAATTATTCAAAAAACCTAAATCTACTTCAACAATTCTCAGCTGGACCAGCCATATGCAAAGCATACAGTTTAACCCTTGAACTATTTCTCTGGCCTCTCCCTTTTCACTTTTAAAGTGTTATCATTTAGTTAATAAATTATGTGATCATTTTACCTAAGCTCTTATTAAAAGTCTATATTTGGAAAATAGAAAAATTGAAATATTAACTAAGAGTAAACATCTATAAAGATCAATATAGGAAAGTTTATTCCTTCCAAATTTACTTTGGGTCTTTGTTTCTTTTTTAAACTGAATTTAAAATTATTTTGCCCCCTTTTTCTCCCCCACTCCTTTTTTTGCCCTTTTTTACTTTTTTTTAATTACTTTATTTAAACATTGTGGCTACAAGCTTGTTCATAAAACAATTGTTTTCTCCCCCCACACACACACATACACACACATAGGTATATAAAAAAAAAATCTGTTCATGATTAAAGTAACAAATTTCTTAAGAGTAGCTAATTCCTCCAACTATTTGAAGGTTTGGCTTGTTTTCTTATTTCAAAACTTTTTTTTTTTTTTTTTTTAGAGAAGAGTCAGCATGTGAATGGGAGGAGATAAGTGAGAGTACTTAAACCACTTGATTGATAAGTAGGAAATTACTTGAGAAGACACCAAAGTCAAATAGGAGGGAATGATTGTTGTGAACTGTTCAAAGGGAAGTGGGGAGGGAAGTGGGGACTGTGGAGGTAGAGATGTGTCCATATAAAACATATAACATTATATGCTTTATTTTAAGTACTGTGGTTACAAAATCATTCAATGATGGGTTTCAGCCATACAATAGACACCATCCTTTGCCAGTTCACCCTTCCTGTCATCCATTCCCTCTCACCCCCCACCCCTGCCTTGCTCTAGTCTAGGGAAGGCAATTTGCTTCTCTCCCTCCCCCGCCCTCCTCCTCCTCAGCCTCCTTCTGCCTCCCTCTTCCTCCCTTTCTTTTTCTCCTTCTCCAACCCTTTCCCTCCTTCTCCCTCTGTTTCTCTCTCCTCTCTTTTTTTTTTTTTTACAATTTTTATTGAGACCAATGTGAATTACAGGTCTTTCACAGTTGTATTTCAGGTACATAGTGACAGTGAATTAGGGCCATCCCCACTACCAGTGTTAACCTCCTTTCGCCGTAGTTCCCAGTATACCTCCCATACCTCCACTCTTTTTTTTTTTAATGCATAATTTTTTTTTATTTAAACACCTTGATTACATACATGATTGTGTTTGGGTTTCAGTCATAAAAGGAACACCACCCATCACCAGTGCAACATTCCCATCACCCAAGTCCCAAATCACCCTCCTCCCCACCCAACCCCCGCCTGTACCCTAAACAGGCTCTACATTTCCCTCATACATTCTCAATATTAGGACAGTTCAAAATGTAGTTATTTCTCTAACTAAACTCATCACTCTTTGTGGTGAGCTTCCTGAGGTGAGCTGGAACTTCCAGCTCTTTTCTCTTTTGTGTCTGAAAATTATTATTACAAGGGTGTCTTTCATTTTTCTTAAAACCCATAGATGAGTGAGACCATTCTGCGTTTTTTTCTCTCTCTCTCTGACTTATTTCACTCAGCATAATAGATTCCATGTACATCCATGTATAGGAAAATTTCATGACTTCATCTCTCCTGACAGCTGCATAATATTCCATTGTGTATATGTACCACAGTTTCTTTAGCCATTCGTCTGTTGAAGGGCATCTTGGTTGTTTCCAGAGTCTTGCTATGGTAAATAGAGCTGCAATGAATATAGGTGTAAGGAAGGGGTTTTTGTATTGTATTTTTGTGTTCCTAGGGTATATTCCTAGGAGTGGTATAGCTGGATCGTATGGGAGCTCGATTTCCAGTTTTTGGAGGAATCTCCATATCGCTTTCCATAAAGGTTGAACTAGACAGCATTCCCACCAGCAGTGGATAAGAGTTCCTTTCTCTCCACATCCCCGCCAACACTGTTTATTCTCATTCTTTGTGATGTGTGCCATTCTCTGGGGTGTGAGGTGGTATCTCATCGTTGTTTTGATTTGCATCTCCCTGATGATTAGTGATGTGGAACATTTTTTCATGTGTCTTTTGGCCATGCGTATTTCTTCTTTGTCAAAGTGTCTGTTCATTTCTTCTCCCCATTTTTTGATGGGGTTAGATGTTTTTTTCTTGTAAGTTCTGTCAGTGCCTTGTATATTTTGGAGATTAGCCCCTTATCTGATGGGTATTGGGTGAATAGTTTCTCCCACTCAGTGGGTGGCTCTTGTATCCTGGGCACTATTTCCTTTGAGGTGCAGAAGCTTCTCAGCTTAATATATTCCCATCTGTTAATCTCTGCTTTCACTTGCTTGGAGAGTGCAGTTTCCTCCTTGAAGATGCCTGTAATGTCCTGGAGTGTTTTGCCTATGTGCTGTTCTATATATCTTATGGTTTTGGGGCTGATATCGAGGTCTTTAATCCATTTGGATTTTACCTTTGTACATGATGTTAGCTGGGGGTCTAAGTTTAATTTTTTGCAAGTGGCTATCCAATTGTGCCAACACCACTTGTTGAAGAGGCTTTCCCTGCTCCATTTAGGATTTCCTGCTCCTTTATCAAAAATTAGATGGTTGTATCTCTGGGGAACATTTTCTGAGTATTCAAGCCTATTCCACTGATCTGAGGACCTATCCTTATTCCAATACCATGCTGTTTTGATAACTGTTGCTTTGTAGTACAGTTTAAAGTTGGGAAAAGTAATTCCTCCCATATTCATTTTCCCAATGATTGCTTTAGCTATTCGAGGGTGTTTATTGTTCCAAATGAATTTCAAAAGTGTCTGATCCACTTCTTTGAAGAATGTCATGGGTATCTTTAGAGGGATGGCATTATATCTGTATAATGCCTTGGGGAGTATTGCCATTTTGATGATGTTAATCCTGCCAATCCATGAGCAGGGTATGTGTTTCCATTTCCGTGTGTCCTCTCTTATTTCTTGGAGCAGAGTTTTATAGTTTTCTTTGTATAGGCCCTTCACATATTTAGTCAAGTTGATTCCAAGATATTTGAGTTTGTGTGGTACTATTGTGAATGGGGTTGTTTTCTTAATGTCCATTTCATCCTTATTACTATTGGTATATAGAAAGGCCATTGATTTTTGTGTGTTAATTTTGTAGCCTGCCACCTTGCTATATGAGTTTATTGTTTCTAGAAGCTTTTTGATAGAGTCTTTAGGGTTTTCTAAGTAGAGTATCATGTCATCTGCAAACAGTGAGAGCTTGACTTCTTCCTTTCCTATCTGGATTCCCTTGATATCCTTTTCTTGCCTAATCGCTATAGCAAGTACTTCCAGTGCTATGTTGAATAGGAGTGGTGAGAGAGGACAGCCTTGTCTTGTGCCAGAATTTAGAGGGAAGGCTTTCAGTTTTTCTCCATTGAGGATAATATTTGCCACTGGCTTGTGGTAGATGGCCTTCACTATATTGAGAAAGGTTCCCTCCATTCCCATCTTGCTGAGAGTTTTGATCAAGAATGGGTGTTGGACCTTATCAAATGCTTTCTCTGCATCTATTGATATGATCATGTGGTTTTTATTTTTCTTGTTATTGATGTTGTGTATTATGTTGATAGATTTACGGATGTTAAACCAGCCTTGCATTCCTGGGATGAAACCTACTTGATCGTAGTGGATGATCTTCTTAACGAGGCATTGAATCCTATTTGCCAGGATTTTGTTGAGGATCTTTGCATCCGCATTCATCAGTGATATTGGTCTGTAATTTTCTTTTTTGGTAGCGTCTCTGTCTGGCTTAGGTATCAAGGTGATGTTGGCTTCATAAAAGCTATTTGGAAGTGTTTCTGTTTGTTCAATTTCATGAAAGAGTCTTGCCAAGATTGGCAGTAGTTCCTCTTGGAAAGTTTGATAGAATTCATTAGTGAATCCATCTGGACCTGGGCTTTTGTTTTTCGGCAGACATTTGATTACTGTTTTAATTTCATCAATGGTGATGGGGGTGTTTAGATATGCTACATCCTCTTCCTTCAACCGTGGAAGATTATAAGAGTCCAAGAATTTATCCATTTCTTCCAGGTTCTCATTTTTAGTGGCGTAGAGTTTTTCAAAGTAGTTTCTGATTACCCTTTGAATCTCTGTCATATCAGTAGTGATCTCTCCTTTTTCATTCCTGATACGAGTTATCAAGTTTCTCTCTCTCTCTTTCTTTGTTAGGTTTGCCAGTGGTCTATCAATCTTGTTTATTTTTTCAAAGAACCAACTTCTGCTTTCGTTGATCTTTCGGATTGTTTTTTGAGTTTCCACTTCGTTGATTTCTGCTCTCAGCTTTGTTATTTCCTTCTGTCTTCCTATTCTTGGGTCCTTTTGTTGAGCATTTTCTAGTTCTATTAGCTGTGTCATTAAGCTACTCAGGTAAGCTCCTTCTTCCTTCCTGATGTGTGCTTGCAAAGCTATAAATTTTCCTCTCAGTACTGCTTTTGCTGTGTCCCATAAGTTCTGAGAGTTTGTGTCTTTATTGTCATTTGTTTCCAGGAACCTTTTGATTTCCTCCTTGATTTCATCTCGGACCCACTGGTTATTGAGCATGAGGCTGTTTAACTTCCAGGTGTTAAAGTGTTTCTTCTGAGTCCCTTTGGAGTTCACAAATAATTTCAGAGCCTTGTGGTCAGCGAAGGTAGTCTGCAAAATTTCTATCCTCTTGATCTTATGGAGGTATGTTTTATGTGCCAGCATGTAGTCTATCCTGGAGAATGTCCCATGTACATTGGAGAAGAATGTGTATCCAGGTTTCTGGGGATGGAGTGTCCTATATATATCCACTAGGCCTCTTTCTTCCATTTCTCTCCTCAGGTCTAGTATATTCTTGTTGGGTTTCAGTCTGGTTGACCTGTCCAGTGTTGACAAAGCCGTGTTAAGGTCCCCCACAATTATTGTGTTGTTGTTGATATTATTTTTCAGATTTGTCAACAGTTGTATTAAATATTTTGCTGGCCCCTCATTCGGTGCATATATGTTTAGGAGAGTGAATTCTTCCTGCTCTACGTACCCCTTGATTAATATAAAATGTCCGTCTTTGTCCCTTACAACCTTCCTGAGTATAAAGTTTGCATTATCTGACATTAGTATGGCCACTCCAGCTTTTTTATGGGTGTTGTTTGCTTGGATAACTTTTCTCCAGCCTTTTATTTTGAGTCTATGTTTGTTCTGACTATTCAGGTGCGTTTCTTGTAGGCAGCAGAAGGTTGGATTGAGTTTTTTGATCCATTTAGCCACTCTGTGTCTCTTAACTGGTGCATTTAGTCCATTGACGTTGAGAGAAAGAATTGTCCTGGGATTTAACGCCATCTTTATTTCAAAATTTGGTGTGTCTTTTGGGTAGTCTTGTCTTAGATTAGGTCTTTCAGTTTTTCTCTTAAGACTGGTTTTGTGTCTGTGAAGTTTCTGAGCTGTTTTTTGTCTGTGAAACCATGTATTCTTCCATCAAACCGGAAAGTGAGTTTTGCTGGGTATAGTATTCTGGGTGAAGCATTCATTTCATTCAGTCTTGTCACAATATCCCACCACTGCTTTCTGGCATTGAGCGTTTCTGGTGACAGGTCTGCTGTAAATCTCAGGGAAGCTTGCTTGAACATGATTTCCCCTTTTGATCTTGCTGTTTTCAGAATTCTGTCTCTATCTGTGGGATTTGTCATTGTGACTAGGATGTGTCTTGGGGTGGTTTTTCTGGGGTCTCTTTTGGTTGGTACTCTTCGGGCATGCAGGATTTGATCACATATATTCTTTAGCTCTGGAAGTTTCTCTTTAATGATGTTCTTGACCATTGATTCTTCCTGGAAATTTTCTTCCTGGGTCTCTGGGACTCCAATGATTCTTAAGTTGTTTCTGTTGATCTTATCATAGACTTCTATTTTCGTCTGTTCCCATTCTTTGACTAATTTTTCCATTGTCTGCTCATTTGCTTTAAGTTTTTTGTCCAATCTCTCCTGCTGTATGGAATTGTTATGTATCTCATCTTCCACAGCACCAAGTCTATTCTCAGCTTCTGATACCCTGTCCCAGAGCTTATCCATTTTGTCATTCACTTCGTTTACTGACTTTTTCAGTCCTGTTAGTTGACATGTTATTTCAGTTTGGAGTTTTGTCATTTCTGCCTTCATATTTTCTTGGTTCTTATTAGTGTTCTGTTCAACTCGATCCATGGTTTCTTGGAGTCTGTTGAGCACCTTCCATATTGCTAGTCTAAAGTCCTTATCTGAGAGGTTGATTAGTTGTTCAGTCATTATCTGGTCCTCAGAATTGTCATCTTCATTCTCTATGTCTGATGCTGGCCTGCGTTGTTTCCCCATTGTCACACTTGTATTGTGGGTTTTTCTACGTGTTGTCGTGGTATTCATTGTCTATATGATGTAGGCAGCACACTCCTCTGGCTCCTCCCTTTCTGGATGGGCTGACTTGCCTCTAAGGGAGGGGAGTCCTCCGTGGATGAAGCCTCACACTGGGTCAAATCTTAGGCCCGAGCATGCAACAGAGAAGACAGTCCAGAGAGAAATGTTTGCTTCTGTGATATAGCGCCGTTCTTAGTGTGATTTTTCCTTCTTGTTGCAATGGAGTTCTTTCCTTAGAAAGAGTGCACGGCCGCGTAGCAAAGCGGAGCGGCCGTGCTCCTCTGAGCCTCTTTTTGCCCCACTCGCAAGAGTTTCACGCAAGAGGACAGTAGACAGACATAGACAGGTCACACTCACAGTCTTTCACAGCTGAGCCCCACTGGGCCGGTGTACTTTCGCGGATTTTCCCCGCCTGGTGTCACACACAGGGAGCCAGCTTTTGCAAAGGTTAGCCGGTTTTTATGCTCTGAAGTCCCTCCCTGAAAATGGCGTCTGGGCGAGCGAGGTTTCTGGAGGCTCTTTTTGCCCCACTCGCAAGAGTTTCACGCAAGAGGACAGTAGACAGACATAGACAGGTCACACTCACAGTCTTTCACAGCTGAGCCCCACTGGGCCTGTGTACTTTTGCCATTTCAAAACTTTTAAATATTGAGTGTCTATGATGTCTTCCTAGGAGACAATTAAACAATAGGCAAGTAAAATGAGCTGATGTTGGAAATATACAGTTGGTTGACTCTGCTAAGACTTTTTCTTGGCAGTGAGAGAGTTCCACATTGCCAACTTGTGGTTTCCAGACTGATTAAGCCCTACAAATAGAGTCATCTGTTCCTTTCTGCTCTTCAAGCACCTCTTTCTCTTCAGGGACCTACCAGGTTGTTGTCTCCAGGCATCAAATTATAGCAATCAATAAACCACAAGTAGCATGACTCATTTAAAGAGAGACATGGGCATTTTTTTTAAAAAAGAAACAGTGATCATTTGCCTTAAATTTAGAGAATCATGGTACTTATTAGAGGTCAACAATGCAAAATTCAGCATAGCCAAGTAGTAACCTATCTCATTATCCTTAAATTTGTTTTTTCTAGGGTTCCAGTCTAGGTGAATGGGACACTGAATTACCCATGCTAGAGCTGGAGACTAATCTTCCATTTCTTTATCTTCCCTTTCATTCCCCTCAATCCTAGTCTTGAGATTTTCAGTTGGCTTTTCCTTATTAATATGTCTGTGGATTTTCTAGTAAGACACATTTATGGCAGATCCTCAGTGAATCTCTATTCCTCAACCCCATTTATTTTTTCTATTGGGCAGGCAAAATAATCACTATGCATTGCTTGCCTTCATATGTTACTCCTGTATTTTAGATGTGCTTATTATATATTATTAATTAGTATTATATAATATATTATTATTAATTATTAATATATATTGCAGGAGTTTCAGTACAACTGAGGAATACTGTTGAATGCTCTGAAAACTTGACAAATGTTAAGGTTAACTTGCTGCAGACGTATTAGCATCCCTAAGCAAAACCTTAGTGGGTTAAATAATTTCTCACTGGAAATAAGGGGACACACAAGGCGGACGAATATGAAATATGAAAATGAAATAAATGAGACTACACAAAATGAATTGTATGGGGACCCACGTCCAAGGGACGAGAGACAAATTTACTTTTCAGCTGATGACATTTATAAGCACAAACTCTGATATGCAAGTTGTCCTCAGGGAGAACAAAGAGCAGGAGAGCAGTACAATGGGGAACCAAGCCTAGAATCTACATATCAAAACGACTATCCTCTAGGTGAGAAAGACCCCTGCTAGAGGACTGAGAAACAAGAGCTAGAGATGTTTTTGGTTTAGCAAAAAGCAGGTTTTTCAAGAAACCAGGAAGAGAGAGACAGAGTTATTTATGATGTTTATGTAGTTGCCGGAAAATAGATTTTAGGGGGGAACGGAAATAATTGTTTACCATCATAGAGCTAGACTTGGAAAATCAAGTTGCTGGCATCAGGTTATACGAGTCACATATAAGCTAGCCAGCAGGGAACTTTTGGCGGGCTTTTGGTAACGTCTTTTCTTTGTCCGAAGGAACATTGAGGCTGGATTTCTATAGTGGCCAAATAAAGAGAAAAATGTAATGTTACAGCCATGTTGGAATTACCGCCAATAATCCACGCAAAGGGTCAAATGATTGACTTCGCAAATAATTCTTTGGGAGGAAGGCATGCCCCAGGAAGGCAAAAGGCCATGTCTGGTGCGTGCCCCCCCCTAAGTGGGGGCTAACATGAACTGACTTTATATAAATAGTGAAATAGCTTGTCTTACATAATATAAAATTTATATAAAACACAGTAGATAATGAATTTTAATTCAGTTATAAATAAGTGGGCTTTATGATATTCAGAAAGCCATAAACCCTGTCCCAAGAGACCAAGTTTCAAATTTCAACTTGACCATTTACTAGCTGAGTAATCTCAGACAAGTTAGTTAATGTACCTTAACTTCAGTTTTCTTCAAAATTTTCTGTTGACTGCCATCTAGGAGACTTAATGTGAGGATTAACTAAAATATAATTAAAGAACTTGGCCATAAGTGCCTAGAACATAGAACATAGCACAGACACCAACTGATTAAATTGATGAGACGAAAATTATCTCTTAGTTAGGCATTATTTATACAGGGTATTTTATGAGGAAATTTAGGGAGTTGTGACCTCTAACCTGTAGAACTTAGCCAAATATTTCTAGTAATTGTATTCAGTCAACTAATGAGCATTTACTCAGGGTTCATAATCTAACTGGAGTGGGTGTTATTTCTTTTTTTAATTAAAATTTTATTATAATTTAGGGAAAATGATCTCTATAATATTAACTTTTATAGTATTAATGGACAAAATTATTGCACCTCATCATCAACAAAGTTCCCAAGAGCCTCCATCATTATATCACTTCTAGTTTATTTCCTTTCTTTCCCTCACTACTTAGCAATCTCAATTCTGCAATTAAAGGTCAAGATTTTTTCATCATTTGAAACTGTCTGTTTCCTTGTATCTTTTGTTTCTCTGTATATCATTCATATGAATGATATTGTTTGGTATTCTTCTCCTTCTCATCTATTTCACTTAACACGACACCCTTTAATTTCATCTAAGTTGCAGCAAACTGCAAGATTGCATTAGAAATGCATCAATTTTCAGTAAGTCTAGAAATTCTTATGTAGGATGCTCCTACAAATAAATGTGTTGTAATTTTTTGCTTGGATTTATTTGAGGAATAATTTGTTGGTGTTCAGGGCTCACACATAGCTCTCTTCCTTTAAGGATCACTCCTGTCAGTGCTTGGGGAACCATAGGTAGTCTGGTACTTGAACCAGTGTTGTCCACTTGTAAAGTCAGTGCTTTACCAACTGTACAATCTCTCTGGCCCTATATTTTATAGTTTTAATATTTTCAAAGGACTTGTTTCACTTTCTATTTTCCAGGAGAAATATTAGTATTTATTGGAGTTAGACCCATATTATATAGAAATCAAATGGAAAAATGCTAGAATTTTCTTTCCAACATGTAGTAAGCTACTTCTGTCTAGAATAGATACATTGGTTAAATAATATGATTTTCAAAATATTTCTTAAAAGTATCATGCAGTGTTTTCTAAAATGTATTGATTTTTGATACCACTAATGAATAAGAATTAGCCTGGTGAAGAAACAAAAATTGATTCCTTTCTTTCCCAATCTACTTAAATATGGGACAACAAAGGGAGCTGAGGACTATTAAGTCTAATTCTTTATTTCTCTGAAGTTGATAGACTTCAGCCCCTGAAAAATGAAGTGTCCTGCTTAGGAGGTTCATGGACATTTTGAGACCAAAAGCTTTAATTTCATAACTCTGTTCATGACCCCGTTCACTCTAAGCTAATAGAATACTTATGTGATTTACGGTAGGTAGCTCTGTATGTTGAGAATACTCTCCCAAATGCCATTCTCCTCAATGACTATCCAACATATAATGTGGCTAAACTTCTCTTTTCTTTACCAAAACTTATTAGGGATACTATATCTTAGGCTCCTGAACCCTAGAATTGTATTCTGTGCTATAATTCTGAGGTTATATGAATATGCACACATATAGTTGTACACCTATCTAAATTCTAAATGAATTATTAATTTCTACTCATCTTTCTTAATGTTTAGAGGGAATTACTTATTACTGTGCTCTAGTATCCTTGCTTATGAATCTACTCATATGTTGATTTTATTCCATTCATTTATCTAATTAACACTTTATCAAGTCTCTGCTTGGGAAAATAAAAGAATTTTAAGTTTTCCCCATGTGTATTTCATACCTAATCTCATCACTGGGCTGTAGGCTTTATTTAAGTAAAGATGAATCCATCTCTTTTCCTTGTTGTTGCTCTGTGCATCTAACCCATTTTTTGGTACAGTGTAGAAACTCAAAAATATTTGAAAAATAAATTAAAAAATACTGCGAATATTTTCACTGTTCTGATTTTGCCATAATCAGGACAGGCTAACTATATTAAGATTCACTATATTAAGACCATGCATGTGTCTCCAGGCCTAGTTCTTTACCCACCTAGGTCTGGTCTTAGTAATGCTGGTGATAAATAGTCTGGAACCCCCGACTATGAGTTTCTAGTTCAACTCATTTAGAAGGGCAGTAGAGATATTGGAAGACTGGGGGGAGAAGGGAATCACCGCTAATTTGAGTTTACCAGTTGCCAATAAATGTAAAATTACAAAAAAGAAAAAAAAAGAAATTAAAAAATAAAATATTTGATAATGAATAAAAGAGAAGTATTGAATAAGAAAAAATAAAATTCAAAGCCACCTTTTTCTACCTCCTATTATTGTATAGATTAAAATTCACCTAAAGTAGGTCCTAGGTCCTAAGAATTAAATAGGGAAGGAATATACCAATATAAAGGAAGAAGAGTAGAAGACATATTGGACCCTTATATTTCAGAACTCCTCAAGCTTAGGCAGAACTTCACAAGATATGAAAATAGCATGTTTGATGCATCTTGTCCCAAAACCAACTCAACTGTCTTGCATTATTGGAGACATGTGCATTAAGCATGTACATTTAAAATTCACATAAGAAAGTTCCCTGAGATCAACTTGGTATCTGTTCCATGATCAAATACCTTCTCATATCTAGCACCTATGAGTTTGGTAGAGGAGAGTGGTATACAATTGAACCTATGCAAATTGACACAAACATGATGATATAACTCTTAATCAAAGCTTGTAGTCAGCATCAAAACCTGCCTCTTCACTGCCCACACAACCAATTTTAATCTTCCTGGATTAGTGGGGTGTGAAGTAAAAACAGTTTGAACAAGCAATGGATAATCTCTGAAGCTTATCTGAAGGTACCAAGCCTCCCAATGCCATAAATCTTCAACAAATGATTTTCAGTGTAGCAGGCTTTGTTGTGGTTTGTTTCCAGGCTTGGTTGCATTCAGAAAGGAAGAGGTGTGTGAAGTGGCAAGATAAAGCCCACATACCTATCCCCTTTGCTGCCTGGGCATCTCTCAGCCTGTCTCTCATGAGAGTCACTATTAGGATTTTATTTGACTACTTACAGTAGTGCTGTGTGTTAAATGACCATTTCAAGGATAGATGACCCTGAAACATTTTCTGCTTTGATTGGGCTTCTTATTGAATTGAATAAGACAATGTGAGGTAGGTATAATGATAATTTTTGTCACCATCATCGCAATACATGGACCACTGGATTTTTTCCAAGTATAGTCAGGGAAATAGAGCATGCATCCAAACTGATGAATCAATTGGCTTTCAAGGCTGATTCAAAGGACAATCCCCATAAAATAGAATCAGAATTTCCAAAAGGTAAAGTCGAGGAATCTGAAATTTAAGCAGCTCTCTGTAAAAAAATAAGAACTCTCTGGGTATGCATTTCTTATTAGTACTCACCAAGGTAAGTCAGTTATTTTCTAGATGAGAATAGAGGCCAGCCCACAGAGGTAGAATGGCCTTCTAGTGTTAGAGAAATAACTCATATGAAAGACCATAACAGTGCCCTTTATCTATTACTTTCAAATCTTTCTCAATTGAACCATATCACCGTTTTCTGAATTTCCTTAACATTCACCCTGGCTGAGCACAGAGACATGCTGTGAAGTGCTGGCACTGTCTCTAGAACAGTATTTGAAGCTCACCTTACAACTCTGAAAGACAAGAATGGAGAAAGTTCTCCTGTTCTCTTTATCTTTATAGTAAGCTCTGAAAAGTGTCTGATGTTAGGTATTGTCTTCATATATAAGAATATCTTATACATACCTCTGTGGTTGATCTAGTATATTTGTTTATTTGCTCTTCACATTTGTCCCCAGTTGTCTATGGTGAACACTTACAAACAGCTCTTGGTGAAACCATCTATGTTTGCTAGATTGAATCTACATCACTACCATCTGTTTACATGCCCACAATCCAAAAAAATACTCTCAGATGCTTGGGAGTAAATTTTCAGGCTTTCATTCGATAGCCAGCACTATTTCTATCATAGAAAATGATAATTAACATTTAGATGAGAAATAAATCCTTGCAACAAACTGCTGAGTATGAATAAATTTTCGTGCCTGCCTTGGAGATGAATAAACAAAGAGAGAAGGCAAGGCAATTTGTGAGTCATAACACAGTTGTCCATTAATGAACTGGAAATTTGAGCCAAATTCTGAATGGATTCAAGTGTTCGACTTCTACCCATTCAAACCTCTAGTAAGTTCCTCCTCTTCCTCTCCCCAAAAGAAAGCTGTTCCTTCTCCTGAAGATACCTGCATATTTTACTGCCTCTCTAATTTTGGGGGAAAATGATTCAAGGATAAAATGAGCTAGAAGTAAAATGAGAACAGATTTAGAAGAAAAAAATAGTAACATCAATAGCAAGAGCGTAGAATCAGAAAAATCAGACAGAAGGAGCAGATTGAGGTCAATGGCATGGAACCAGGTCTACAAAGAAACCTGTGCTCCAGGATGTCCCCCCCACCAAGCACTTATTCTGAATTTCAGGACTAAATGAAGCCCTATACTTTTAAGCATGTGATGCTGCCAAAGAAAGTAGTGAATCTCCAAAATGAGCATAGAGTATGACATCTGAACTTCCTTTCTCATATGTTCCATGTTTCTTCTTAAGGATGGGAGGGGAGGTAAGTGAAGGGGCTGAACAGAGAAAGTAGGTAATAAAGTACTATATGTAGATTTTTTAACGGGACTTAGAACTAGAATTAAAATGTGTTTTCAGGCCTAGCATTTATTTTTAAATAAGGACTAGTAGTTAAAATTACATTTTTCTTGGTTTTGAATATCAACTATAGTAGAACCTCTTGTCTCCTGTATGCCCTGCAGAAGTCCAACCTTCCACCATTTTTAATACCTAGAAGTAACTCTAAATCCCATTTACTCACATACCTTTAAAGTCTGCCTTCAGTTATTTCTTTTACTATAATGAACAGATTGTTTTCCATACTCAACTACACAAGTCTTTTCATCCACTTTGTGACATCAACCTTGCTCCTCACCGTCCTCTGGTGTATCATATCCTGTTTTTGCTACAGTTGAGGCCAGATGAAAATTTCTCCACTTTCATTATACAGAAACTCACCTTTTAGTAACCCCCAGATAATAGATAGCTTCCAGTGAGGCAAAGATTTCAACATGCTTTCTTTTCTTTTTCTTCTTTGAAAAAGTTTTATCTTAGGTACCATGATTTACAGAATTGAAAATGGTAGGGTTGGGCCCGGAGAGATAGCACAGCGGTGTTTGCCTTGCAAGCAGCCGATCTAGGACCTAAGGTGGTTGGTTCGAATCCCGGTGTCCCATAGGGTCCCCCGTGCCTGCCAGGAGCTATTTCTGAGCAGACAGCCAGGAGTCACCCCTGAGCGCCGCCGGGTGTGGCCCAAAAACCAAAAAAAAAGAAAAAAAGAAAGAAAGAAAATGGTAGGGTTTCAGGCATAAAACATTCCAACACCACACCATACACCAGAGAGTTCACTTCTCGCCATCATTGTCCTAGTGTTCCTCCATTCCCTCTGATCTGCACTCCTCTTCCACCAGCCCTGGATTTCCCTAAAATAATATGCTTTCTATTAACGACCAGTTCTTAGTTTTTGTTGCCTGGGGTATCTGTTGTTTTCTTCTTGTAGTTCTTTATATACAACATACAAGGGCAATCATTCTGTATCTCTCCTTCTCATTAACTTCATTCAGTGTGATACTCTTCAGTCCATCCATGTAGCAGTAGATTACATAATTTCTTTTTTTCTTATAACCAAGTAGTATCCCACCATGCACACGTACCAGTTTCTTTGTCGAGTCATCTGTTCTTGAAGATTTGGGGTATTTGGGGTATTTCCATATCTGGGTAAGTGTAAGAGTGCTGCAATAAATATAGGAGCTACGATGTCTTTTCTGGATAGTTTTTGAGTTCCTTGGGGTAAATGCCAAGCAGTGGAATTGTGGGCTCATATAAAAAATCAATTCATACATTTTTGAGGAAAAAAAATCGTATTATTTTCTAAAAAGATTGAACCAGTCAACACTCTCAACACCATGCATGAGGGTCTCCAGCATAATTTTCTCTTGGCTACTCTAGTACAAGATCGCTGTAGTGTCTCAAAGTCAATATTGTGCTCTCTATGCTTGCCAGACATTCTGCTTCACCCTGTATTTTCCTCTTTTTGCCCCTTAACACCCCTATTTTCATGGAAATTTGTTTGACCCAAATCTATGGTCTAGGGCTCATTGAAATTGGTGCCTCTGTTTACATAATCTATATAAGATCATATTTTCTGTAAAAAATCATTTTTATGTTGCCTTTGGCTGATGGCACTCTTAGGATTACAGTTTTAGCCACTGATTTTTAGCCCTACAAATATAAAGATACCCTAATATAAGAGAGCAGAAAGAAGTATATTTTACAGTAACTGGTATAAGAAGTGCCTAATAGCCTCAGTCTTTGGAACAGAAAGTTGGAAAATAAAGAAGCAAACTCATATAAATAGGGAATTCTGACTCTGAAAATGATTTCAGGTAGTGTTCTTTCCAATTTTTATCCCTCCCACCCCACTTCAACATACATTTATAGGGAAGGAGACCAAGATATAGAGAGTGGAGATTCCATCTTGGAATCTTTCAGTGCTACAAAGTGAGTCTCCTGATGTTCAGCCCCAACACTCCATACCTACAGTCATTACAATGCACCCTTAGTTTCATATCTACAATACCATGCCTACACCCATATCTGCAACTACCCCAACACACTGTCTAGTTTAGTTTTTTACTCTCATACAAATTAATGCAGTTGATTGTTATTCCTTGACTTCCCTTTATAGTGAAGAGATGGAGCCAAACACTCAGAAAAAAAGAAGTGCCATTAACTCAACTTAGGGAGAAAAACCTTTTCATGCACTCACTAAATATGTAGCTGAGTTTTTATTGTACACAAGAACTGTGCTAAGTCTCGATAAATATTGTAATGCTCAGCAGCCTCCTCGAGTAGTATCTATAGGCCACAGGAGTCTACTTGGAGATGGAAGTTAAAGTAGTTGTAAACAGACTCCAGTGGGAGCTTAGAATGAGGGGCAATGCGAAGAGCCAGAAGTTTGACTTGAATTCTGCTTCACTTTTCAGTGAAAAGTTACAGTGATAAAATTCATACATACAGGGGCTGGAGCTCAGTGGTAGGGCATTTGCTTTGCACACAGCTGACCCAGGATGGACTTTGGTTTGATCCCAGGCATCCCATATGGTCTCCCAAACCAGGAGCAATTTCTGAGTGCATAGCTAGGAGTAACCCCTGAGCATCACCCGATGTGGCCCAAAAAAATTCATTCATAAGTATACTTCAACTCAGAGAGAAAAGAAAATGTTTCCTCTCACTAGCATTATTCAGTGATTAGTAGCCCATATTTTTTTAAGCACAGGTTAGGCAGCTTTTCCCTGCACACCAGAAGCTAGATCACGTTCAGATCTTGAGAACTGCAAAACTCAAAGACATCACAATTTGAACACCCTAAATTTTCCTTAACAGTGGCAATCATTAAACTCTGTTTCTCATCTACATCAAGTGTAGATGACAATTGTATCCCCCATCCCTTGCCCCAGCTACGAGGGTTGTTAGGAAGATTTAATCAGACCAAGTCTACCAAATGCTTACAACACTCTTGGGGCAAAGTAAGAGTTCAATAAATGTGGGCGTGGTGG
Organism: Suncus etruscus; assembly: GCF_024139225.1. Lineage (NCBI taxonomy): Eukaryota > Metazoa > Chordata > Mammalia > Eulipotyphla > Soricidae > Suncus > Suncus etruscus. Next base: position 26,586,488 of record NC_064867.1, on the reverse strand, counting down.
TTACAATTGTCACTGAGAAATCCCTTCTAACTGGGAATATTCAAGTGCAAAGGAGGGGCCGGAGCAATAGCACAGTGGTAGGGTGTTTGCCTTGTAAGTATTGGTTCGATTCCTGGCATCCCGAGGCTTTTGAGCACAGAGCCAGGAGTAACCCCTGAGCGCTGCCAGGTGTGACCCCCAAAAACAAAAAACAAGCAAAGAACAAGTGCTCAGGGTTTATTATTAACTTTGTGCTCAGAGATCTTGGTGGGACCTGGGGGACCATGTGTGGGGCTGGGGATCAAACCTAGGTTGGCTGCATGCAAAGGACCTGCTGTACTATCACTCCAACTTTGTGATTATAGTTTTATTCATTCTTCTGTCATTGAACATTTGGGTTGCTTCTACAACCTATCTATTTAGGAAGTACTTTACTGAACATAGTTATGCATACATATTTTTGAATACTTTTTATGTTGGGGAAAATGCCAAGAATTTAGATCACTGAGTTATAGAGAAGTTTTATTCTCGAGTATTAAAGCCGCTTCCATACTTTTTTCCATAGACTCTGAACCAGACAACATTACAAACAACAGTGAATGAGGGTTCCTTTTTCTACATCACAAAATAGCATTTCTAACAAAAATAAAATACAATTCCAAATTATAAAAGCCACAAAATATTAATACCAACTAATAATTAATTGACCCATCATGTCAACAAAATACTTTTAATACTTAAAGTGTTTTTTTTAATTAAAGATCTAGTGTTTAGGGGCCGGGCGGTGGCACTAGAGGAAAGGTGCCTGCCTTGCCTGCGCTAGCTAGCCTTGGACGGACCGCGGTTCGATCCCCCGGTTTCCCATATGGTCCCCCAAGCCAGGAGCGACTTCTGAGCGCATAGCCAGGAGTAACCCCTGAGCGTCACTGGGTGTGGCCCAAAAACAAAAACAAACAAACAAAAAAAGATCTAGTGTTTATATCTTAGTAGTGTTGAAACAAAACTTGGCCTGAAAAAGGGCTAAAAAACTATTAGTAGACAGAGTATCATCTTTCATTTGGTGGTTTCAATAAAGGGAGAATATGTAGAAGGAGTAACCCAACTACTTAATACACAACTATCCAAACATTAAAGACAACTACCATGAGAACAATGCCATGCCATTAGATTTGTATTCCCTTGTATGTGAACAATAAGCATGTTCCTTATGTTTGTTATTGTGTCCACTGAGCCTCAGAAAATTTCAGTACTTTATAGCATCAATCAAAAAGTCAGATTATTTCACAAACAGCCGGAGGTGACCTTGATTTTGAAGTACTATTTTTATTAAGAGGCAGTATCAAATACCAGAATTCATGGTCCCAGACACCTGGATTCAAAGACATCTTTGCCAATTGCTAGTCAAATCACTTAACCTCTATATACCTGTGAATGGCAGGTTCAAATGGAGACTACCAACAATTGATCATTCAACTTTAGTATAAAGTATTGAAGGTCATTAAAAAATGTCCCCCCCAAAAAATGTCCCAGGTACATAAAAGGTTATTAAAGAAAAGCTATAGAAGTGAAGAAATGGAATAAGAGTTGGAATATTGTATAATTGAAACTCAACTATCAAAAACTTTTTAACACTATCTCACTGTGACTTAGTAATTTTTTTTAAAAAAGAAAAGCTAATGCGTTGAACATCTTTTAATTTAAAGATGACCTAGTTTGTTGTGTATCTTGAGAAATTTGCTTCATCTCTTTATAGTTTATAGCTTGCTCCCTCTCTTGTAAAATGTGCACAGCAGTAAGCTATTTCAGGGTTTGAGTTAATTCTTGTGTGTATGCAGATATGCCCAGACATAGTAAGTACTTTCTATATTAATATCATTTGTTGTTTGTGTGGCAGTGGTGTACTCAGAAAGGGAGGAAAGCTAGAGTTTACTCCCGTACTAGCACTGAACAAACTATCAGAAGTTGTTTTACTTTTCTCTCAAATGAGGGCATGGACTCAGCCAACTCAAACATTTTGTGTTTTTGTTTTGTGCTACACTTGGCTGTGCTTAGGGATTAGTCCTGATTCTTGTTCAAGGGTTACTCCTGGTGTGGTTTAAGAGACTATATCTGGTACTGGGAATCAAACCTGGTTAGTCACAGGCAAAGCAAGAGCTGTATCCACTGTACTAACTTTCCTGCCAAGCTCAGACATTTAAAGATGGGTCCCCACATACTACCGTGAGCTATAAGATTGTAGCATGGGTAGAGCTTGAGGCTGCTCTCTCACCAGTCTGTCAAGACTTCTTCATTGATTCTACTAGAAACCCTACCTCTCTCTTTTTCTGTCGGGCACTTGATCTGTTTACTTTTCCCCAAGATGTATTCTTCTGTCAGCTGCCTCCGAGCTGTCACACACCAGCTGCGTGGCAGGGGGGAGAGGGGAAGACAGTTTTTATTTTTCTGCTTCGCTGTATCTTCCTTCCTTTGGGAGCCTTTTTGAGAAAGGTCAAAACAGAATTCTGCAACTGCCATGATGAGAAATGCCAGCCGAGTGAAGAAGCAGGACGCTTGTCAGCAGCAGGGCCCAGTCTCTAGGAGGCCACGGGTAGTCCTGTCAGGGTGGATTTAGCTTCCAGCTCAGGCAGGTGCTGTGGACACTCCCTACTCTAGTGATACAGCACACGACCAACTTCGTGGGTGTTGTACTTGGCAGTTGGAAGAATGGAGGGTCACTGACTAAACACAACAGGACATCCAAGGAAGTGGGAAGTGAAGCAGTTGACACTTTGTTTTTGCTTAAGAGTCTGTGATAAGCCACACTGTCCCCCCCTTCTTCCACTTGATCTTTCTACCTTATTTTGAGAGCTCACAGAGACAGGAAGATTTAAATCCTACTCCTCCTGGTTGGGATTCCTGCCATCTTTTACAAAACAGGACGTTTCAAAGCCTGTTTCCACTTGTTTCTCTCATCACTTCTGGCTCTGTTGCATTTTAATTGGGCTTTTTTTTTTAAATAATTTTTATTGTGACCAAAGTGAATTACAAATCTTTCACAGTAATATTGAAGGTACATAGTGACAATGAATCAGGGCCATTCCCACCACCAGTGTTGTCCCCCATCCACCCCTATTCCCAGATTGCATCCCATATCTCCCTCCTTTGCCCCCCTGAACTGCTAGTGTAACTGGTCTCCTCTGTATGTAGCTTGTTGTAGATTGGGTATCGATTCTGTTGTCATTGACTTTGGGTTTGGTGTTTAAGTCTGGTCATTTTTTATTTCCACTCAATGTTCATATGACTAGTTGGTCCTGGTACCTCCATTTTTCTCCCCTCCATTCATGAGGCAGAACAAGATGATTCAAGTTATATGGTTCTGTTGGAAAAAAAAAAAAACTGGGAGGATTCTGTCTAGAGGTTATATATATATTTATAATTATATTTTTATATATTTAATTATTTATATGTATATATATTTAATTATTAAATATATATTATATATATAATTTAAAAGAAGAAAGGGAAAAAGAAGAAAAACAAAACAAAAGACAACATCAACGAAAGAAACCAAGCAACTACAAAATAAGCATCCAGCTACTAAAACAAACACCATCATATAATAACCATGAGATCGAAAGAAAAATAAAAAAAATATAAAAGAGAAGAAAAAGAGGAAAAATAAGAAAAATCAAAAAAAGAAATAAAAAGAAGAAAACAAACAAAAAGAACAGAAGGAGGACTGGTGTGGCAAGGTTTTGTGCTACTTTTTTTTTCGAGGGGTTGAGGGTTTTTCAGAGAAGTTGTTACACTCCAGCAATCCTGGAACTCACTCTGACCAAAGTTAGAAGACTTAAAGAAGTGATCCAGCATGGCTACCTAGTTTGGGACACTTTGATGGTGGTAGAGGTGTGTAACTTTTTACACCAAGAGCCCAAGTATTACTATTATAAATAAAATAAGATAAAAAGAAAAAATATGCTCAAAAATGAAATAAATATTAAGAGTTTTTTCCAAGACCACCACCCTGCTTTTCTCTTTGTCACAACCCCCAGCTCCTCCTTGTTTGTTCCAGGGAATGAATATGTATGTATCAGGGTCTACAAAGACAAAAGCTGGGATCCTCAGTAGACCTGGTAACAAACAGCCGTGTGAGGTTCAACGCACCTCCTAAATGTTGTTCCAGATGCCCACATTATTGATCTACAGATACTAGGGACTGTTAGAATAAGGAAGATAGAACTTCATCTTGTCTGGAATGATAAAGGACAGCAAGAACACCACCTGATTAAAGGTTCTTTGCTTTGCTTTGCTCTTCAACTAGGAGCTAAGCCTTTCATTGAGTTAGTTGGCTTTGCAAAACCTACAAGAACAATGAACTTTTCTCAAAATTAGGAAAAAGTTCCAAGAATATTCTACCCTCTCTAAAGAAGCTTCTTTCTTGACTCTTGGGGCTTTCTGTAAACACATACCCTTTGGTGTTGTGCAATTAAACCTGAACATTTCCGACAGTAAAATTATTTCTTACAAAGAGATTGTTTGGCTTTGAGATGACTGTAACTTGTGGGGGAATAATTCTCAGTAATTTCCTCTTGAAATCCTGGTTTTCCCCTTTAGGGTTCAGAGATAACTGTCAATAATACAGTGCTTTCTTTAAGTGTATAAGGAAGTTCAGACCAAATTATGCCGTGGTCATCTCAGTGGCTAAAAGCAACAGCAATTTATTTCTTGGATACACGTGTTTGCCCTGTGAGCTCTGTTGTGCAGATTGATAATAGCTATTATTACTTGTTTACCTTTAAGCATCTACCAATTTCATGAAACATATAATGACTGAAAAGTTCATACCATTTTAGCTGAAATTTAATTGCAATCCTCCAACTTTCTTCAGTCAAACCTGCTCTTTAAAATCTATATAGAAAAATCGGACTTCTAAATCCAGTCCATTTCACTGCAGAAGTCTACCACCCTGGCTAGCTTTTCTCTGGTATTCCACTCATCTGCCTAGTTTTCCTTCACAGTTCTGCTCCTAATTCTCCATGATTGTGGAGAATATGTAGCACCACTCTCTCGTTTGCTTGTTTCAAAACATATGCAGAGCCTTTCTCCTTTATTTTTCAAGTCACCCATTTAAAAAAAAATGCAGATTCACTGGAATCTCAAGAATAATGGGAATGGGGAAAGAACTGGGGCTATGGAGAAAACAGAAATATAAAACTATATAATATAAAAAGATAAAATATATGAAAATAAAAATCTTGGTCTTAGAAACTAAATCTCAAGGGCTAGAAAAATAGTAGGGGAGTACTAGTTTGCCTTGCACTGCCATTAATAATCACATGTTCATTCTTCCACTTCCATTCATTGCCAAGAATGATCCCTTAACAGAGTAAGTTCGTAGCACTGCTGGATGTAGCTCAAAATAAGGTTAAAAAAAAAAACAGTAAAAAATTAAGCCTCAAGTTTTATTGCACGTCTCTTCCTCTCCTGTCTACCACTCTCAGATGGATTCTGCCCTCAGTGAATTCTTCCTGAACCTCTGTGTCTAGTTACAAAAGGAAAACTAAACTAACATGATCATTATTTTATTTAGCAGGACACTTTTGTTTATTTTAACTTCTTCTGTTCTGACTTACTCAAACATTTATCTTTAATGGCCAAAGATTTTATTAAATTTCTCTAAGTCCCCAAAACCATATATATGTACACCAAAGCCTCCACATTTCATGAAAGAGCAAAAGCTGAGAATATTAGATTTTCTTTAAGATGCCCCAAAACAGATTTTAAATGCTTTTCATTTCAACCAACTACACATCAGAGGCACTTTCAAATAGAATGGCTCAAAAAACTGGATGTGTCTATAGAGAAAGTCAGTGCATGCATGAAAGACCTCAGACCTGTTAACTTATATTTATTTCAACTTGAAGCAGAATGAGCATGGTTTGTGATGGGTTATGGAAAGTGGAGGAGCACAAGAGAGGAGAGCAGACCAGCTAAGGTAATGTCTTAAAGGTCAAACAAGAAAAACATGATGGATAGAATTCCATTCTGAGCATTTACTTGGTGGAAGCTACCAATATGAAGTCAAGCAACTGATTCTAGCTGTAAACCAGAGAAAATGTTCTGCTTGGGGAAAGGATACTGAAATTAGCAACAGGACATCTGTTATCAAAATCCTAAATTCTCAGGGCCGGAGAGATAGCATAGAGGTAGGGTGTTTGCTTTGCATGCAGAAGGACGATGATTCGAATCCCAGGACCCCATATGGTCCCCTGAGCCTGCCAGGAGCAATTTCTGAGTGTAGAGCCAGCAGTAACCCCTGAGCACTGCTGGATGTGATCCAAAAACAAACAAAAAATCCTAAATTGTCAAGCACTAGATGGTTTCCTTAGAAAATTATTATCTCCTTTGGGCTTTTCTGGCAGAATATGGTCTAGGAGACATAATGCACAGAAATGAGAGAGCCAGGAAGAGGGGACTACCATGAACAATGGTTAGTTTTCCATAGTAACTGGGAGATTGTGGGTGTGATTATTATACTTGAAAATGAAAATGCATTTGGGGTGATGTTTCTTGCAGGGCATATTTTTCTTTAGATCCATGGGGCACAGAATCAGAGAAAAGTTTGATGAGTTGAATTCTTTGGGCAGGACTGGCTGATGGGATCAGCATTCTGAGAAAGACCCAGGAGGCCTCTTAGAATACAAATATTCCAATGAAAAGATCTAAAAAAAATTCCCACCCCTCCTCCCTACCCTGTTAATCTTGATCTTAAGAAACTTCATTCTGACAAATCACTTGTCTCAAAGGTAGAAACTCCTGAGAAGCTGGCCCAATCTCCATCCCAGAAAACTGCAGAGCTTCCCCTTCACTGAATAATGTGTGACCACACAGAGGGGTGACTGCTGGTTTCATCTGACTCATTCTACAAAGTGTCACCTGGGAACCCAGATTTAGTGTGCAACTTGCCAGAGGAAACCCTCTGTGAGAAGTGAACCATCATGTTTTATGTGTAATGAATGGATGTCTGATATTTACTATTGTGGCCTATACAGCACCATTTTCCACTTGCTTTTCATAAGGGTACAGTTTAAAAAGTCTCATATGGCTGCCTCCTCACACATATAAGTGAACATCACATTTTTAACCTTCAGGAAAAAAAAGTTGAACAAGAAAACATGATTTATAGAAGCCTATTCTGAACATTTAACTTGGTGGAGGCTACCATTATGAAGTCGGGCAACTAACTGCTTCCAGTTGTAAACCAGGAAAAAGAGTCTACTCCATAAAAATGACACTAAACTTAGTGTCAGAACATCTGCCATCAAATCCCAGTTCACATGCACTAAAAGTTATTATCTCCTTTGGGTCTAACTGGCCTTGCTTGAAAAATTGCAGTTTGTTCACATCACTTAGGCATCATGGGGAAGGATAGAGGCTCAGTTTAGAAGGTAGAGGTATATTCTGTCCTGTATGCTACAATCCTAATCAGCTAGTCTTTTGATCAAAAGACTCTTTCATTGACTCTTCCTCCTAAAATTCACGCTATATTCGGCTTCTATGAATTTCTCTTTATTGGAGGAAAGAAAAATCAGATACTTCTTTTTTCTTGCAGTGTATAGTCTGGGACTGGGACTCCAATGGCAAACATGACTTCATTGGAGAATTCACTTCAACATTCAAGGAGATGAGAGGATCACTGGAAGGGAAGCAGGTATGTGCTAAACAATTCTTAGTATCCCTCAGATCTTCCTCTTATGATGTATCCTTCCAACCCAGCCACATAGGAAATAGAAGAGATACATTAATATATGATAATGCATGGCAATAGGGAGGTAGATTGGGGTTTGATGACCTAGATTCTACACTTGTCCAACATAAAACCAATAGGATGTTTCTGGGTCAGATACTGTCTCAATACCACCATTTTCCATCCATAAAATAAAGAACATTTTTATTTCCTTTCATTGCCAATCTTGATCTCTATGTTAAAATTAAGAAACTTAATTTTCTCACATAAAATAAATTAAGTAATTATTGACCTCTCTCATAATATTGAGATTAAATGAGTCTGCGACCCCCTGGGACCCCTTCCCGCAGGAGATTTGGGGAGTCACGAAGTTATTCGTAAGTCACGAAGAGGATCCGACCTAGAAGAAAAGAGGCTGGGAAAATAATGAGCTTAAGACAGTGTTCTGATCAAAAGCCATTTTATTATAGTAGGGGGCTAGCTTATATAGCATGAGCACGTTTTTCAGACAAAAGAGGGGAAGGGGAGTTCAGTACTTTTCCACCATAACATTCCCATACATCAAATATGTCAGGGGTTTTTTAGCAAGTTATACATTTACTATAAGTGGTCCTGGGATGCTCTGTTCTGTTAACAGTGCTACAGATCTAATCTTAACTTGTAGCCTTTACATAGCATATTTGTTCTTGCTTAACCATTGACCTCTGGTAATGGCTCTCTTTATGGTCAGCTCTTTCTTTTAGGTTCATGGGGGAAGCACCACCAGCAGCCTGTCACGTACACAGGCCTTTGACTTCTCAGGCATCAGAGACTCCATTTTGCTCTCTAAGTCTTATATCTTCCAACATGAGTCATGCTTTTTATTTCCCAGAATGCCTAGCATATAGCTCATACCTCCAAAGTAACCATGAGCACTAATTGTATCTTTTCTCATTTTGTAGTTCCATGACTGACATTAATTACATTTAACTCTTTTCAGGAATTTCTAAATTCATATTTTTATTATGAGCCCACAAGTCTTTTTTGTTTTATTTATTTTTTTATTTATTGATTTTTGGTCCACACCCGGCAGCACTCAAGGGTTACTCCTGGCTCTACGCTCAGAAATCGCCCCTGGCAGGCACGGGGGACTATATGGGATGCCGGGATTCAAAACATCGTCCTTCTGCATGGAAGGCAAATGCCTTACCTCCATGCTATCTTGCTGGCCCCAAGTCCCCAAGTTTTCATCTAATGTCACCATATCATTTTTAACACACAAAAATAAATCTTACTTGTATTTATATCAAGTTATCAGAGGCAATGCAATGGTATAAAGAGGTGATGTCTATATTGCCCTTGATCCAGAAAGAAGGAAAGATAGTGTAGGGGAGGGGGAAAAAGGACAGATGAGAAATAACAGGGGTCAGTGATGGGGCCAGAGAGATAGCATGGAGGTAAGGCATTTGCCTTTCATGCCAAAGAAGGGTGGTTCGAATCCCAGCATCCCATGTGGTCCCCTGTGCCTGCCAGAGGTGATTTCTGAGCATAGAACCAGGAGTAGCTTCTGAGCGCTGCCGGGTGTGACCCAAAAACGAAAACAAACAAACAAAAAAAAAAACAGGGGTCAGTGATGAAGTGGATTCAAGTACATGAGTGATATTAAGTAAGGACAGAGGAAACTTGTCAAACATAAACAGACAAAAATGTTCACCAGAGCTTGCAACATTACAAGATCACAATTAAAAACAACCCTATAAGAGGTGATGTTACTGCCTGGGTGATCAGGAGTGTAGCCAGAGAAGTCGCTGTTCCATCAGGAAACAATTGAGCTAATAAATCAATAATTATTACATATACCAGCTGCTAAAATTTTAAAATGCTTTTATGGTATTTTGCCTGGTAAATTTGCAAACTTTTGCCTTGTTATGCAAATAAAAATGACTGGTTCATAAAGCATTTTATTTGTAGGTTACTAAGAGGATTAAAACTTAGATTATAACAAACACCACAATTGAAAAGCAACAAAATCCAATGCATTCAAACACAAATAAATCTTTAAATCCCACTGAGGAAATAGATATATTAATGTACTTTTCTGTGTCACTGATACCAGAAAATATTTCAGTTCAACCACACAGCTCCTGTCATGGGTCTGTGGGAACTGTTTTATATTCATAACTATCACTAGTATTTATTGAAAAGAGCCTGATGAGGCCCAGGTTCAAGATGTGATATTAATATATATAAAAGTAAATTTAGGGTTGAGAGAGAGCTTAGTAGATTTCATGGTTTCCATGAAAGAAGCCTAAATTTAATCCCAGATATGATACGTCTTGGTCTTCTAAACACAGCTGAGAGTGACTATTGAAGACTATTGGACATAGAGCCAAGAGTATCTCCTGAATACTACTAAGTGTGGCCCAAAAAACAAAACTAACAAAATGTAAAATATAAGCATGAATAAAGCAAAAAAAAAATGGTTAAAAGGCAACTACAGATTATGACAAATGCTCTACAAGTGCAATTATATTTATAAGACTGACAAAGAGATATAATTTCCATTCAAGATCCTTGCAAAAGAAAAAAGGCCATCCATGTAACAAGCAAGGAAAAGTCCATCAGAGGGGGGCCGGAGAGATAGCACATCGGTAGGACAATTGCCTTACATGCAGCCAACCAGGGAGGGACCCGGTTTGATTCCTGCCCAGAAGTAGCCCTGAGCACCACTGGGTGTGGCCCCAAAACCAATCAATCAATAAATAAATAAATTTAAAAAAAATCCATCACATTGCAAAGTACCAAATCAGGGAAGAGTTTTGTATGGTAAGATTTAAAAAAGAGATCCTGGTATCTAGAGTGGAGTAGCTGTGGAGAAAGTGGGGCATATGAAATGGTCAAAGACAAGATTCTGAGAAGTCAACAAGAGCAGTTTCACTTTCCTTCAAATTGAAGGGAAGAATACAAGTGAGAGCTGTGCTCTACAAGCCAATAATACTGCTTGATTATGGATAACTAGCTTTAATTCAATTTTCAATCACACTAATGACTAATTTGTTGTTGCTGTTTGTATTTAGTCGATTTAATTTTTATGTTTTTTTATTTTTAATTAACTTACCATTATTTTACAGTGTTTTGAAATTGCAGGGATTTATCTTCTGACCTCTGTTATCATCATGTTATTATCCTTACTTTCACCCCAACACTTGTCAGAGAGAAATTGCTTAATAGACTCATGGTACTGTGGTCTCAGCAATGACTGATAAATAGGCATCATTGCTAAAATGTTCTGCTGCAAAGGGATATAAATTATTTAAAAATTTTTGAATACTACTTTTAGCCACCTTTTATGTAATAAATTATAGACAAGATAATGAGGCAGGAAGATTTCTTAGAATCTTATTACTATAGAAAGATAAGATCTGGATTTTTTTAAAGTGGTAACAGAGATAGAGAGAAGTAGAAAGTGATGAGATATTGAGGAAGTGAGAAGTATGATATTAATGAAAGGATTGGCTATGAAAAGAACATGGTAGGAGGCAATATCAGGGATAGAAGAATAAATGTTGGTGCTGCTTTCTGATATATGGCCAGAGAGATCCCTCTTGTAAAGGTTCAGGAATCATGCTTAGTAAATTGATACTTAAAAGAGATGTGTATAAAGTCAATGGAATGACTGATGTATGTGGAGTAATAACTGAGTACATTGAGGGAGAGATATCCAAACAAGATTGAACTCCAAGAAACCTAACTAGTTAGAGGAAAGAAAGCAACAGAAAATATAGCATCTTTTTAGGCTTCTTCCTAAGAGTCAGTGCACCAAAGTACAAGGCAAACTTCTGATGAGCTTTGATGAATTCTTGAGTACCTTCATGAACATTCTTAGTTTGAGGTAAATAAAAATTATTAACAAATAGAATCACACATAGGAACCTTCTAGGAGGAAGCACTGTGATTCCTAGATGGGCTTTGGAGTGAGATTTGTTTGGCATGAATCTCAGTTCCACCAGTTAGTTACACCTATTTAATCTGCTGTGCCTCTCTGGACCTCCTTCATCTATTAAGTGAGTTGGGGAAGACTAAAATGAATAATGAATGAAAAGTTTAACCCACATTATACAACTTCATGTCAAGGCAGTTGCAGATTTGTTTCATCAATGCCCCCTTCCCATCCAATATGTATGAAGGCCCCAAGTATCTGCAGGGTTTGATTTTGTTTTCTTATAGTCCTTGTCTGATAGTACCAGACTCCCTCCACTATTGGTCCACCTTAGCCAGAGATGGAAATGAATAAACTGTTAACCGATAAGCTTTACACATTTGAATTGAACTCAGAATATAATTCATTCAAAATTCCACCTGTTACGACCTGGTTGGAAAAATTGAGGTTAGTTGAAATTATCTGAAATGCCAAAGGGATTGGCACTAATTTTAAGATCTTTGCTTTCCAATTGTGAAGTAATTCTCAAGACTATTTGTTTATCCTATAACATTAGTAGAAGTTTTAGATACTGAAGAGTCAATTTCCATTTGATGAGTCTGGGAAAGACTATGAATGTTTTGATTGAAAATACTAAATTAAGTTTAACACAGTCTGTTAGTTCTCATGTATTATGCACTAATCACAAGGAGATTGAATGAGAAGAAATTACAAGATTGCATAAGAGAGACAGCCATCATGACAGTGGAAAGATGAAATGTTCTTATAAAACAAGGGTGATGATCTCCTGATCTCACATTTGTTCTGACTTTTCTCCTATCTTTCTTCCATTTTTTTCTCCTTCCCTCTTCTTTGCTTTCTTGCTAAGGGGGTATTACCCATTATAGAATCCCTATAGAATGAACATTCCTTTCTAGAACTTTCTTTGTGGAAAGTATGGTATCTGTTTGTTATTTGTTGCTTAGTAACACCAAGTTCTTCAGAGCTCTGTTCTTCAGAGAACCAACATCAAAGAGCTGGAGTAATGGTCATGACATAAATTGCTCCATTATATTTTGGATCTCAGTGGATTATTGTGCAAATTCATCATTCCTGTATGTCAACATTCAATATTCCTCAATTTTTTAAAATTTTTTAAAGCAATTCTAGGAACTGAGAATCAACATCAAGGTTAGTCAACTGTTTCTTCAGCTTTCTTCTTTCTGCTCCTTACTTAAGCGTATGAGTACCAGATACTGTTCTAAATGTATTAAGTAAATTAATTATTCATCTCCCTTCCAGTAATCCTCTGAGACAAATGTAATTAGCAGCTCCATTTTATAGAGGATGTGTTCAGGCAGAGAGTCTTTTGCCAAATTCAATCCTTTGCCAAAGGCCATACAGCCACAGGGTGGAAGAACCAGAATTCAAGGCAGACCGTCTGAGCTCAGAACCTCACTCACATCCATATGTCATTGCTGTCTATTTCTTTCAGAGATCCTTACCTGAAAATCACATGTCAACCTATGCACCTGTTTCTTATAACACCTGCTGTTGTGTGTCCACCGCTTCCTCTAGAAAGAGCCGCTCATGCTGTGACCCTTCTTGTTGCAGGTCCAATGGGAATGCATCAACCCTAAGTACAAAGCCAAGAAAAAGAATTACAAGAACTCAGGCACTGTGATTTTGAATCAGTGCAAGGTATGCACATAGACTGTCTATCAGGACTATAAAGTGATCTGGAAGAAGAATCTTTACAAATATGTATGTCTCAAAAAGAAATACAAAATTTTCTTTTTTGTTGTTTGTATTTGTTTGTTTGTTTGTTTTGGAGCCACACCTGGTGATGCTCAGGAGTTATTCCTGGCTATTCTCTCAGAAATCATTCCTAGCTCTGGGACCATATGGGAAACCAGGAATTGAACCCAGGTCCATCCTGTGCAGTGCATGCAAGGCAAATGCCCTACTGCTGTGCTATCACTCCAGCCCTAGAAATACAAAATTTTCTAAGAGAAAATTTCTAGGAAATAGGAACATCATAAGTCAGTCTCCCCAGGATAAGGCAGCCTCCCCAGGATAATGCTGTCTTCCCAGGACAACCTATGTTTCTAGAATACCTACCATACTGCTCTCAGCACTTGGTTCTGGACAAGTGGCATCATCTTGTTGAAGGGAGACCATGAAAATAAGACAATAGAGCAATATAAAAGGCCTAAAGTTTCTTTAAGTAGGATTCCATTTATCAGGAAATTAAACCTCTTAACTCCATTAAAGAAGATATCTGCTTCTGAGAACCAGGGGTCCTCAAACTTTTTTTTTTTAATTTTTATTTTGATCATAATGGTTTACATAGTGTTGACAATAATATTTTAGGTACATATTTACATAAAATCAGGGGGGATTCCCATCACCAAATTGTCCTCCCTACACCTCCATTTCTGTCCTACCTCCCATTTCCTCTTCCCTCATCCCAGGTCGGCTTGAATATGTGGTCCCCTCTTTATCTAACCCACAACTTAGTAGTCTTGCACCTGTTTGGTCTTGATGCCTCCCTTAGTTCCCCCTCTAACTGGAGGCAGGACTAGCTAGTTCAAGTTGCGTGGTTTTGTTTGAAAAAGAGAAAAGTAATAAACTGGGGTAAGGATCTAATACCCCGAAACTGGGCGGAATCCTTCTAGAGGCTCTCATCATCGTTTTGAGAGATGGAGAAAAAGAAGGTGAAACACTCCACCAGTACCAAAAGAAGTGTCAAATATCTAGTGAGGGCTTGAGCTGTATCGATAAGCACCACAAAAAAAAAAAAAAAACAGGCAAACAAACAAACAACAAAAAGCAAAACAAGCAAAAACTTTTTAATCAGGGGGCCAGTTCACTGTCCCTCAGACCATTGGAGGGTCTGACTATAGTAAAAACAAAACTTATAAACATAGTAAAAACGAAACTTATTCTTATGCACACTGCATATATCTTATTTTGCAATGAAGAAACAAAACAGATACAAATACAATATGTGGCCCGAGATATATTTATGATCTTTTCTCTAATCTTGGGTTTATAATATAACCCCAACTTTAAACCTTTAGACTAACAGGAAATAAATAGATCACGCTATTATTAAAAGAACTTTCCCTGCTTCTTTCCTATATTACAGATCCACAAGATGCATTCTTTCTTGGACTATATCATGGGTGGCTGCCAAATCCAGTTTACAGTAAGTGGCTTCCATGTTTGTTCTTATAAAGGGACAGAGTTGGGGGATGCTTCTGGATTTCTAACATAAAAAGACTTTTGTCTATTAAATCCCTTAGATAATTTTTGTGTCTTGTATCTAACATAGTACACAGTGTTATGCTTTTATAAAATTATCTATACTTTGGATTTCTTCAATGAGTATGATTTTCAGTGTCATAGCAGGAAATTCATACCACTCAATCTTGGGTGATATGGGAACAATTTCAAAACTTTTTGTTCTTTTGGTAACAAAACAAATTCCATCAACTGATGAGAAAGGTGAGGAATAAGTAAATTGTATTAGTAAGAGCCCTGGGTAATTGTGTGGCCAAAGACAAGTTCCAATATTATATCCAAATGTTAATATCGAGTAATTCATCCAATGAAAATTATATAGTCAAAAGATTAACACCAGGTTGGAAATTAGAATTAGTGTCTAGGTTCCCTGTGTAGGTAGGTCAAAGCTCATCTCTAACATGTATCTGTGAGTCCCTAGCATTTACACAGCTAATATTTATCTAAATGGATAGGTTGGTTTTCTTTAACTTCCACATAAGCCAAAACTGTGAATCTATCTGCATAAAAAAACTTGATTTCAATACTTAATATTCAAATTTATCCTAGACTTAAATAGTTGAGTCTTGTAGAAAGAGAACACCAAATAGAAAGAGACCTGCCAAAACCTCTAGGAATGCATTATGGGTGTAAATAAGAAAATTAAAATCTCTGCAATGTTGTTTCACATCTTACAGAAGTCTATTTAAGAAGACTTCTACTTAAGTCTACTTAAGAAGACAGCTAACTAGATTGGCTAGATTATATGTAAAAGCAAGGAAAGTGGGGAGAAAATTTGTAGGAGGGGATGGTGGGAAATCTGGCAGTTCTCAGGGCTTCCTCCTGGATCTATGCTCAAGTATTATTTCTGGCAGGTTTTGGAGGACCAGGGATCAAACCTGTGTTGACCACAAGCAAGGCAAGTACCCTACCTGTAATAATGCCACTCTAATTTCAAGAAAATTGTGTTTTTTTTTCATGTTTGCTTTTGGTCTAACTTGGGTTCTTAGAGTAGAGGGGGCCAATTTTGATACAAAAGATGGTAAAATAAATTTACACTAAAAACTAAAAAATTAAATCTTGAGGGATGAAATAAAGAATTCTAGGATCTACTCACTTCTCTTGATAGAGGCTTTGTACTTTGCTTTAATCTCAGAGAGATCTACTTACATCCTGCCTAAACTAAACTCAAGGCTCATTTATCTTAAAGATGTAACATTAATTAAAGAATCTCTTTTCTTCTTTAAAGTTTCAAATTCTCTAAAGACATAACTGCACAATGCTTCTATAGACACTCACTAAAGATCACAAACTATGCTATGGATATATACCTCAATCTAGTTGTTCTTTGGCCTTCTTTTCACTCTGGATTGTTAGAAAAAGAGAGAAGCTAACAATGTCATATAAGAAAGCTAGTGGAAATAGTGTCCAAGATTTATCCAAAGGAGTTATTTTAGTAAACTATTATAGGTTTCCAAAGGAACATTCTATTGATTTGGGTCTGTTTTAGATTCTGTAGATCTCATGCTTTTGAACAACCTTTTATTCAACCTTGAGGGTCTTGCCATATCCTTGGCATTGTGCTACAAACTATAAAAACAAGACGTTCAACCCTAACAATACAACTGACTTCACAATCAGATTCATGAAGTTTTGTGTGGCCAGTCTGAACCAGAAAGATGACTCTTTCACTTTGTTCTTCCCTCCTATCTTGTTCTGTTGACCATCCCACTTCACTGGACTTTAGGATTTTAGAAACACCCCGGCCCAATTTCTCATTTCTATCCCACCACTGTCAACTGATGAACATGTGGAAAGAATCTTGGGGACTAGGGAAATCAATCTAGAGAAAAAGAAGGTGAGTATGCAAAGTCATGCAGAGAAAACAGCATCATCAATGTCTGCCAACCAGCCCTCCCTCCTACAGCACTCTGGGCCAACACTCAGAAAAGAATTGCTGGGTGAAAAAGCAGTCTTGAGATTTTTCAAGAGAACTGATCAGTCACTCCAGTGTGACCTGTCCTCCAAAATTAATCCAGTTTTGTATGATAAATTTTGTATGGTTCATCCATAAGAATCTAAACTAGTACAGTCTAATGTAATGTGTAAACTGTAA
Source organism: Suncus etruscus (assembly GCF_024139225.1). Classification (NCBI taxonomy): domain Eukaryota; kingdom Metazoa; phylum Chordata; class Mammalia; order Eulipotyphla; family Soricidae; genus Suncus; species Suncus etruscus. The sequence continues at coordinate 26,569,484 of NC_064867.1, read as the reverse complement.
TACAAGAGATTAATAAGCATTAACAGACCTTATTTTATTTGATCTAGCAGTGCTTATTATCTACCCACTATTTGTATTGGAACCATTTAATCACATGAAAGGATTATGCCACAAAAAGAAGTATGCAGAAGTGAGCTATCTGGCCACATTGAAAAAAAAGAAAATAAGGTTTTGTAATGGTAGTTCCACTTATCATCCTTCCAGAGATGGGAACTTGAATTGACAAATGACCGATAGCTGCTGAGCAAATCCAGTAGTGTTAGCCAACATAAACTTTAAGTCTTTGTGGAGACAGATCTTTAGGAGCCCTGGAGAAATAAAGTTTTCAACGTTTCTTCCACTCTTTCTTTTTCTACTTCCCCCATACAATGCCCCAAGAAACTAACCTCTTGAATACACAAGTCAAGGTCTCCTGTGCATGGATTTTGGTTACAACTGACAAGTGAAAGAGATGGGATAAAAAAAAAAGAAAGGAGTGGGACCTTTTCTTGGAGTTATTTTTCTCCCATTTGTCTCTCTGCCAGGCTATAGTTTAGTAGTGACCATGTTCTCAAAGGCCAAAGTATCTGTCAGGAGCCTGATCTATCAAACACTACACTTACTATTAAGTTTGATTAACTGTGTCTTCCTACCCTTTTCCCTTTGTTTCCCTTAACATATTTGAATGTTCTTTTATGGAGGGAAAAAAATCTGGTTTAGGAGATATTTGGAGATTAGGAATCCAAAGGGGTTAGTTGGGCATCTTATCATAGCCTCAGGAGAAGAGAGTTCTATTAATGCTAAAATAAATGTCCTAGACAGTGATTCTGACTATTTTTTGATTATGAGGGATCTCCATGAAAATTGGACACAGAGTCTGACTCTTCTTCCCTGAAAATATACATTCCCTTCAATACTGTACAGAGTTTGGGAGGTCAAGGGCATCCTGAAGGACTATATTTGTTCCTGCTATGAACCCTGAGTCAAAAGATGGCTGGTGCAAGGTCCTGTGCCAGTCTTGGAGGAGTCAGATTCAACTACAGGAAAAGAGAGTTCAATATATTTGGCACTAACACAGCAACTAAAAATAAAACCAGATACTACAATTTCACATGCAGAATCCTAAATTATAGACAACCTCAGAAGAGACAGACGCCATAAGGTATTTAGAAGGAAAACGGTTAGAAGAATTAAATGTTGCCTTCCAAAGTTACTGCTTTTCCAGATGTACAAATGAATTCATTGTCAAGTGGATTTTCACAGGCAAGTTGCAAGAATCCTGACTAACAGTAAGATAATAGTGAGGGAAATTCCTCCTGTTCCTCCATTAAATGAACAGAGGGAAAATCATTTTAAATGATAAAGAGGGATAAAAACATGGGGATGTGTCTGTTATAGAATTAAGTGGAAAAAATACTAAGCAGAGCTCTTTGCTTGATGACAGCTCTGTAAAATATAGACAGTAGCTAGAAAAAAAGGAAGTACAAAATAATATACAACTTGGTAGTGAAATCCTGGCAGACTTTCTATTTTCTCTGTAGCTTCAGATAGCCATTTTGAAGATTAGGGTTTTTATTTTGTTTTGTTATGTTTTAATTAAAGATGGTAATCCCTTTCTTTATCTTGGATATTATAGTCTATGTTGAGAATACCATATGACCAAAAAAAATCAAATATGACTTCCCCTGATTTGATTTTCAAGTCTAAAAATAAAATGATTCAAGATTCTCTGGGGAGATCCCAAACCAGCATACTTGGGACATCCTATATCCACAGTGGCCCTGTGTGAGTTTCAGATCTTTGTTTTGTATCCCAGATTAAGCACCAATGGACCCTGGTATAAACCTCTGAGAAATAAGATTGAGCCCTAGGTTGAAGAGGAAATGCTTTGCAATTTCCAGGATATGAACCTGGTGACCTCAAAGGTCTTTTTCATCAAGTCTGAGTGCCTATTTCTTAGCCCCCTGTGGAGTTTGAGGAAAAAGAAAAGTGCAAGAATTTAACCTATCACTTAGAAATTGTCCAAACTATACATTATCTCCACCTACAGGGCTCACTGTAGAGGTTCAAATTATAGGCAAATTAAAAACAAAGTCACACCAGCAGGTAGCTCAAAGGTTGACTACAGATCGATTCCAAGAGATTATCCTACTACCTATACCTTGGTTCACAGCAACTGCCCAGTTTAAAAAAAAAAAAGAAAGAAAGAAAAGAAAAGAAAATGAGAAGTTTCCTTCAGTGGCCTGTTGGTGACAGACAGAAAAGGAATCCAGAGAATGGTTTCTTTTATGTGACAAATGAAAGATTAAAATGTCCAGATGGATGCTTGTGTTTGCTTCTAGCCTTTCCATATAGCAGCTCCTAAGACTGGGGTTTTGCAAAGAAGGGGGGCAGGCATTCCACTTTCTAAGCTGACAAGGTTTTGTGGAGCTGGTACATGGTTCAGCTTAATAATGAGAAAGGTCTCCTGGGCAGAAGGGAAGAACTTGGGAAGGATGTGTTCTCAGTCTCCCCACTAAGAAGATTCCAGCCACACCTTCCCCCATCCCCTAAGGGGCTTTCCTAAATGCCTCCCAACAGGAAACCAGGCATCCATCTGAGCCACCTCCACAGACTGGCATTTTTCAGTCATTTCCTTGCTCTTATTTCTCTATGTAAGTCCATCTTTCACTGCCTCCCTGTTGCTTTTTAAAATAAACCTAACCTTTCACTCTGTTCTCCTTACTCTAATGCTAACTTTAAAGAGCACTGAGGAGTCTTGGTAGAAGGCTGCCTCCTAAAGAGAGAGATTTTTATCTTCAGCTCCATTAGGGAGGTTTTAGAAACCCCCACTTGTCACACACTTTTCACTACCACAGCCTTCAGACTCTCCACTGCTGTCTAGGTGTGTGTTAAAGTGTTTTTATTGTAAGCAGTGGAGACTGCAGAGATGGATGTTATGGATCATTGACTGTTTCCTTTTTCCTTAGGTCCTGGGTAAGTCCCTACCCTTTGCCAAAGCTATAACAAAATCTCTAGAGTTAAATGAGCCTTGTAACTATACCAAATAGGGACAAGTGCTTCAGGGTGGACAAGTGGTATTACCTTCTTTGGGAAAAATTACTCAAGAGCATAAGAGGATTCAGCCTCTCTGTCATGAGTGTCAGTGAATGGGTTCTTCTCAACCCCAAAGAGAAGGAAAGAGCCAGCAAGAACATTTCTTTCTTCCCTTACAACTCGTTTTATTTTATTTTCTTAACATTTATTTAAATACCATACTAGCTGGGGCTAGACCAGTAGAATCGCTCAATAGGAATTTGGCCTTGCACATGACTGTCCAGGGTTTTATCAACAGCAGCCTGTCTGGTTCCCTGAGCCCTATCAGGAGTGATCCCTGAGTGCAAACCCAAGAGTTTATGTCTGAGCACTATTGGGTATGGAAAGGAAGAAAGGAAAGAAAGGAAAGAAAATAAAGATAAAGAAAGAGAGAAAGAGAAAGAAAGAAAAAGGAAGGAAGGAAGGAAGGAAGGAAGGAAGGAAGGAAGGAAGGAAGGAAGGAAGGAAGGAAGGAAGGAAGGAAGGAAGGAAGGATGGACGGAAGGAAGGAGGAAGGGAGGGAAGGAGGGAAGGGGGGAAGGGAGGGAAGGGAGGGAGGGGAGGAGGGGAGGGAGGAGGGAGGAGGGAGGGAGGGAGGGGGAGGGAGGGGAGGGAGGGAAGGGAGGAAGGGAGGGAGGGGAGGGGGAGGGAGGGAGGGGGGGAGGGAAGGGAGGGAAGGGAGGGAAGGGAGGGAGGGAAGGGAGGGAAGGGAGGGAAGGAGGAAGGAAGGAAAGGAAGGAAGGAAGGAAAAAGGAAGGAAGGAAGGAAGGAAGGAAGGAAGGAAGGAAGGAAGGAAGGAAGGAAGGAAGGAAGGAAGGAAGGAAGGAAGGAAGGAAGGGAGGGAGGGAGAAGGAAGGAAGGAAGGAAGGAAGGAAGGGAAAGAAAGAAAGAAAGAAAGAAAGAAAGAAAGAAAGAAAGAAAGAAAGAAAGAAAGAAAGAAAGAAAGAAAGAAAGAAAGAAAGAAAGAAAGAAAGAAGAAAGAAAGAAAGAAAGAAAGAAAGAAAGAAAGAAAGAGAAAGAAAGAAAGAAAGAAAGAAAGAAAGAAAGAAAGAAAAAAGAAAGAAAGAAAGAAAGAAAGAAAGAAAGAAAGAAAGAGAAGAGAGAGAGAGAAAGAAAGAAAGAAAGAAAGAAAGAAGAAAGAAAGAAAGAAAGAAAGAAAGAAAGAAAAAAGAAGGAAAGAAAGAAAGAAAGAAAGAAAAAAGAAAGAAAGAAAGAAAGAAAGAAAGAAAGAAAGAAAGAAAGAAAGAAAGAAAGAAAGAAAGAAAGAAAGAAAGAAAGAAAGAAAGAAAGAAAGAAAGAGGAAGGAAGGAAGGAAAAGGAAGGAAGGAAGGAAATGAAAAACAAATTTAATATTAACTTGAAATACAGAAGAAAAAATCCTTCCCATTTTAACACATTCCAGCCTTAAGCATGTTGTTAAGTGCTGGGGTAATGCAGCATTCATCTTGAGGAGGAGTATGGTCAGAAAAATTTTAGTTAGTTTGAGAATCATGACTCTCCTTAGTAGCAAGATAGATTTCTATTTCCTTCTTCCCACTGTAGCCATGAGGTCCCTCGCAGTCACTGGCAAGAGATCTTCATCACCCACAAAGATATGCAGAATGTTTATTATACTTCCACACCACTCTGTACCATTGGCCACTTCTGAGCCTATGCCAGTAGCTTGTTTCTTAAATTTTTATCTTTATTAACATATTTGATTTATAATGTTGTTTTTATATATACATCATCCCCCACCACACCCAATGTATTCTAACACCGTACTATTTTTTCTATTTCAGGCTATTTCTCCCTGGGGGGTGAGCACAATTCCTATGAGACTCATTCCTGTTAAATTAACTGTGCTCTTCTATTTTTCTCTTCCAGGTAGCTATAGATTTCACTGCCTCCAATGGGGACCCCAGGAACAGCTGTTCTCTACACTACATCCACCCTTATCAACCCAATGAGTATCTGAAGGCATTGGTGGCTGTAGGAGAGATTTGCCAAGACTATGACAGGTATACAGCTTGATTAGCTCAGATTTCAGTTCTCTGTTTTCTCATGGTTTTTGGACTGATTCTAAACACAAGAGTAGAAATATATCTAGGAAGTACTCACACAGATGTCTCAGAAGAGAAAGAATCAAACCTTGTTCCCAAATGCTTTTTTGCCCCTATCCACAAGTAGTGAAATTCAGTTCAGTGTCACTCAAAGAATCCTTCTTTGATTTGAGCTTTCTCCTCATCATTGGCTTGCAAGGGTATTGGATCCCAATTCAGATGTCCATTTTATAAGGTTTTTAATCTGTTCCTAATATGTGACATTTGGTCCAGGAACTCAGTTGTATCACTTCTCCCACATCTCCTAGAAACTCTGATTCTCAGATAAGTTGTGTGTGTGTGTGTGTGTGTGTGTGTGTGTGTGTGTGTGTGTGTTGGTTTGTGTGTATAGCTTAAAAACATGATTTTGGAGTCAGATCAAGATTATGTTTATTTTTACTTGATGGTAAATATTGACCTTTCCCATGATGAGAATTCCCTATAAGAAGTGATTTACATAAATTACATTAGACAATTTATTCTACCCTTCCAGATGGTGATAGAATGGTTCGTGTGTTTATTCAAGAAGGTTTTTCGAGTTAGAGCCAATGTAAATATAAATAAGGATGAATTTTAGTCGTTGTAAAACAAGGCTATTATCTATGAGCAGCAGCTAATGGACTAACCTCTTTCACCAGGCAGAGAAAGATAGTGGTTGGCCCATTCCTGCAGTTTGAGAAAGTTTATGGGAGAGCATGATTTTGCTCTTTTTTGTTTCACTATTGCAATAACCATGTTAGAAACTTGTGACCTCAGTATCAAAAGGAAGTTTACATATCCAGCAACCAGAATCTTCAGGAAAAACAACCAGGCATGTGATAGAAAGGGTTCCAGTGATGTTCTTCTGTTCAGTAAGTCTAACCTGTATGTTATGGCTCAGCAATAACCAAATGGATGTGAAGGCACTTGGAAAGTGAATGAACAGATCATGTAAAATGAGAGCTTTCTCCATTCAGGTCCTTTTGGCTGACATGTCCTCTTTTACACTTTAAAACAGAGGGCAAGAGCATTTGAAACGACCTTTTTGACTGATCCTTTCTACACTTAACCTTATTAATTTTTCTACTTGAAGATATATGGAATTTCACCTCTGATTTCTCCCAAACACAGAGAGGATTCCTAATAAAGATTATTTTTTTTACAGAGATCTCTAATAAAAAGATAAAAGACCGAAATTGTGAGTGTCATGAAAAAATGTCTCCAGGCCCGGAGAGATAGCACAGTGGCGTTTGCCTTGCAAGCAGCCAATCCAGGACCAAAGGTGGTTGGTTCGAATCCCGGTGTCCCATATGGTCCCCTGGGCCTGCCAGGAGCTATTTCTGAGCAGACAGCCAGGAGTAACCTCTGAGCACCGCCGGGTGTGGCCCAAAACCCAAAAAAAAAAGAAAAAAAAGAAAAGAAAAGAAAAAATGTCTCCAAATTCTCACAATTCAAAAAAAAAAAAAAAGGAAGGAACATCTCATATTTCTTACAGGTGCACACAAATCATGTCATGTAATAGTGAGTACATAAGAGACCAAAGGTAGAGGGAATTTTTTCAGGATTCTAATTCTGAAATATTTCGAAAGAAAAATTTTCTAAAAAGAAACTATGCTGAATAATGAATTAGATTTATGGATTCAAGGAGAAAGAGTAAAGAATGAGTGATCCGGAATTCCGGAAAAAAGGGTGGTGAGTTATTTAAAACTTTGGATGTCAGGGCTTAGATAACTGGCCATGGTTTCTCCTCTGATTTCTCCTCAGATCTGAGGAGCATGCTGAAATCTCTCTAAAAACAAATTTTTTTTGTTTTGTTTTTTGGGCCACACCCATTTGATGCTCAGGGGTTACTCCTAGCTAAGCGCTCAGAAATTGCCCCTGGCTTGGGGGGACCATATGGGATGCCGGGAGATTGAACTGTGGTCCTTCCTTGGCTAGTGCTTGCAAGGCAGACACCTTACCTCTATCGCCACCTCGCCGGCCCCATCTAAAAACAATTTTTATATAAAATTAGAATACAACACCTTTGGGAATGACATGCAGAATCATCATGAATGAATCTTTGAAAACTCTCATAGAAGCATAGTAAATGTATCAGCCCCAACTAGTCAAGAAATCAAATTATTTCAATTCCACAGAGCTTGATTTGGTTCTTTTATTTTTTTTTTGACTTGTGTTATTATTATTACCTTTATTTTTCTCCTTGAAAGAAACCTCCTCTACCTTCACATGGGCAAATAACTGAGGAAGTAAAAGAGGATTGAAAAGCCTTGGCGTTCTTTATAAAGAGCTCCCTACCAGAATGTGTAATGCCAGCTGCTTACTTAGAACTGACAAGGTTTTGCAGTTTTTCCTTTGTGTGGGTGGCTAGACAATAGACAGGCAGAGTCAGGAAATTTCAAGTCCAGGCTTTGGAATTAATTTATTCTCACATCAAAGTCAGGAAGGCTGATGCTGAAAAAGAAACACTTGAATAAAAACTGACAGAAGGCATGATTTCCCCTCCCGCAGCGACACAGAGGTGTTTAATCCCCATGAGCCATAGACGTTCTGCCCTGCCTCTGACAGCCTCGGGTTTTCTTTTCTGCCTTGTTACAGTCACCGAAGAGGGTCATTACCAGGTGATCCGTGAAATGGAACAGCTTGAGGGAAGCGTGAAGCTCTTTTTAGGTGGCCTGAAGGGAAGTCCTACACATGCATCCAAACACACACACACACACACACACACACACACACACACACACACACCCTGATCTATTCCTTCATCTTAAGCTTCCTGTTCTATCTGTAGTTCTCAAAGAGGCCAATACCTACTCTCTCTTCTCCAGGGTTCCTAGGCATGTATACACATCACTCATGGGCAGGAGGACATTTGCCAAGTTGGTCATAACACTTCTCTAGTCCCTGAAAATAGTCTAGTCTCTCCTTGGGCACCTCAAGGCCAAGGTGATAAGTCTCACCTTCCTTGGGCCCAGCAGAGACGTGAGTCCCTGGGTGCCTACACTGTCTTCTACTTGAAAACTACCACGTCTCCTTGCTTTCCAAAGAGTCTAGGCACAGAACACAACTTCTTGAATGGACAGACCACATATTTAATTCTCTTCTCTTCTCTATTCTGTTTTCATCATTGCAGTGACCTTAGATTGCACATGTGCTAGGTTGTGCTTGCCTGGCTGCACATCTCTGCAGGGATGGCCTGTGCTATCACAGCACCTCTTAACTGCACTGGTTGTGTTTGTATACACTGATTGCTGTGCTTGCCAGGAGACCTACTTGCCAGCAGTCACTGTGGACTTTCACACCAGCTGGGCCTACTGTAGAGTCACACTTTTTTCATATTATTTTATTGTGGCTCCATGACTTACAAAATATTCGTAGTTGCATTTCAGGCCTACAACGTTTCATCACCCATCACACCAGTGGCATGTTCTCCTACTCTAGTGTCCCAGTTACCCTCCCTCACTTACAACTTACCTCCTTGATATGTGCATTTTAATGTTAGGGTTTTATAGTTTGGGTCTTGTTGTTGACTCTGTAGTTCAGGAATATACCTATCCCTCACTTTTACATCACGATGTACCTAGGGCCCTGACCCTTGCATCTGTACCTTCTACCAGTAATTCCTCCCTTCATTTCTTTTCTTATGTGTCCTTTTTGTTTCTAAAATATAGGGCGCAGGATAATCTAAATATCCCTCCTTTAATACCTTACGTTCCCTCATCCTGCTAATCAATATATCATAGATAAGTGAACTTAACTTTTTTTTGCTTTTTTTTTTGGGGGGGGTCACACCTGGCAGCGCTCAGGGGTCACTCCTGGCTCATGCTCAGAAATCACTCCTGGCAGGCTCAGGGGACCATGTGGGATGCTGGGATTCGAACCACCGACCTTCTGCATGCAAGGCAAACGCCTTACCTCCATGCTATCTTTCCAGGCCCTTTTTTGCTTTTTCTAATGATATGTTTCTCTTAAAAGATATATCTTCCAGTTTCATCTATTTGCAGAAAATTACATTATTTCATCCTTACACAGTTGTGTAGTATTCCAAAGTGTATATATTCCAGTCCTTCATTATCCATCAATCTGTCATTGGACATCTGGGTTGATTCCATATGCTAGCTATTGGTCTCACACAATTTTGGCCATTGGTGCTTCACACACTGTTGCCTAGCTCAAAATCCCAAAACCCAGAGCTGCAAGAACCAGTCTAGATGCATGAGGATTGTAGTGGGGATTGAACTCATAACCTTAGGCATTCAAGGCAGGCACTTAAGCCACTGAGCTGTTCCTGAGGATCCTCCAGACTGATCTTTATTTAACAAAATCTGCAGGACAAAATTATCAAGACAAGGCTATTGGAAAACTAGACCAGAGATTTTCTCTACCATGTGTTAGGTGTGGTCTTGGATGACAAGTTTTAACCTGAAACCTTCTCAGTTGGGTATTTTCCCATGTTGAGGATTGGATTAGAAATCATAACACACACCCATACTATATAGTGCTATCTTTTCTACTCTTCCGGCACCAATCTGTGACATGCAATCTTGGATGCACATGGGAACTTCTTGAGAAATCTTAAAATATACTGATGCCCAGGCTTCTCTGATTTAATAAGTCTGGTATGCATCCTGGGAGTTAGTATTTTTAATTCTAATGTGCATCCATGGTTGATATTGGGAAAGTGAAATTGAGAAAAATAGGTCAGATGGATTGGCAAGGGTCCTAGACATCACTCTCTGGATATCAGGAACTTCCTGCAATGATGGAAAGACAGAAAGAAATTCATAAATCACAGCTTTCTCTCAGCAGTTTTGTTTTACAGGAAAGAAAAGAATGTAAATAGATCAGAGTTATGCTCTGCCAGAGTAGCTTTTCCTGGTGCAAAGTTGGAACCTACCAATAAATGGAAGAATTAACTTATTTATTAATATTGGTAGAACCCAAGGATCCATATACAGGGTGTTGGAGGAGAACCACTGAGGGACAGGGAATGTGAGACTGATTGGAATTTTGCTATTTCTATACTTTGCATTTACTTGAACACAGATAAAATTACCTTAATTATTCTGAATTATTACATAAACCCAGACAGAATTATAAGAAAGAGAGAGAGTTTGGCATCTCGGTGACCGTTGAACTTGAGATTCTCCTGAGGTTTACATTCTTGGGCCTTGGTTTCCTTGGTTGCAAGTTGAACATTAGTTAACTTTCCTTGTATTAAAGTTATAAGAATTATACATATTAGCCTGCTAACCTCTGCAAAGTAATTCTGCCTACTGAAATGTCAATGTCTGTTCAATAAAGAGTAGAAAGTATTATCTTTGATACCTTTAATTTGTATATTTACTTTTTTTTTCAAGTTTCTTTGGGAACCCATAATTACTAGTTAAGTTGAAGCATATAAAATAAGATTTGACTTATGTATATAGTAAAATGAAAACCACAATAGGCTTAGATATCCTCTTCCTATAGCAATACAGCAGGGAGAGAAAAAAGAGAAAATTATAAAAAAGGAAACAGTTCTTCCTTAGGATGAGAACTTTTGGGATTTACTCTCTAACTTTCCTATAATCACAGAGTAATATTACCTGTGGTCATCATGTTGTATACTATAGCCCTAGGACTGGCTTACTTCTCTGTAATTCCTTAATTTTTTTTTTGTTTTTTGTTTTTTGGGCCACACCCATTTGACGCTCAGGGGTTACTCCTGGCTATGTGCTCAGAAATCGCCCCTGGCTTGGGGGGACCATATGGGACGCCGGGGGATCGAACCGCGGTCCTTCCTTGGCTAGCGCTTGCAAGGCAGACACCTTACCTCCAGCGCCACCTACCCGGCCCCTAATTCCTTAATTTTTAAAAGTTTGAAAACAAGAAGCAAGGACTATATTGTCAGATCTAAAAGTTATTTTGAACCAGTGACCTTTAAAAAATGGTTGCAGAGGCCAGAGTGGCAGCACAGTGGTAGGGCATTTGCCTTGCATGCGGCTGACCCAGGACAGACCCAGGCATCCTATATGGTCCCCCAAGCCAGGCGTGACTTCAGAACACAGAGCCAGGAGTAATTCCTGAGCACCACCAGGTGTGGTCCGAAAACAAAACAAAACAAAACAAAAGTTTGCAAAAATAAATTTTAAATTAAAAAATTCAAGTACAGTAAATGGGTTGCTTATCTTGCACTCAGCTGGCCCAAATTTTATCCCTGGCATCTGATGTGATCCCTCGAGTACCAGCAGGTGTAATCTCTGAGTGCAGATTCAGGAATAAACCCTGAGCATCTCTGGATGTGGACCAAAACCATAAATAAATAAATAAATAAATGCTTTTATTTAAAAAAAATATTTAAAGATGTTTATACCTCATATATTTTTATTGAAATCTAATATTTTCTACCATAAATTTAAAGATTAACAAAGATTAAATTTGTAGTGTTTGTAATATAGATGTTTATTTATTTTTAATAATATCTTTATTTAAACACCATGATTACAAATATGTTTGTAGTTGGGTTTTAGTCATAAAAAGAACACCCTCCTTCACAAGTGCAACATTCCCACCCCAATATCCCTCATGCCCCACCCCATGCCTGTATTTGAGATAGACATTCTACTTCTCTCACTTATTAAAATTGTCATGATAGTTGTCAGTGGAGTTATTTCTTTAACTGGACTCACTTCTCTTGTGGTATGCTTTATATCATGGACCATTCCTGTAGCCCGCATCTTGATTGTCTCTAGGTGTTATTACAACAATGTCTTTTATTTATCTTAAGTCCCACAGATGTGTCTATCTCTCTCTGACTTATTTCACTCAAGTATAGGAAATAAGTAAATAATGTACAGTTTCCATGTCCATCTATGTACAGGAAAATTTTATGACTTCATCTCACCTGACGGCTTGCAGAGCTATTTACAATAGCCAGAATCTGGAAACAACCAAGATGCCCTTCAACAGATAAATGGCTAAAGAAACTATGGTACATATACACAATGTAATATGAATATTTAAAAATAAAGCTTTTGGCGATAACAATAGTGGTTTAGTGGGTAGAGAGTTTGCTTTGCACATAGCCAACCCAGGTCCAATCCCAGCCAGAAGTAACTCCTGAATACTACCAGGTGTGACCCAATGTTCTCTCAAAATTTTTTGAAATAAAAATAAAATTCTCACATAACTCTTGTGAATGTATCCAAGAGACTGTGAAGACCATAGCTATTTGATAACCACTATCATTGATTTCAAATATATGTGAACTTTTCAGTTTGAGCTGAGAATTTTACTTCTTTCTTCTTTCTCATGAGCTCATGTTTTCATTTCCTTCTTCTCTATCCCAGAGTTTTATTCTATGTATCTTTTAAAATCAAATTTGAATAATTTTATTGATCATAGTTTCATGTATTTTTATAATGAGATGTAAATCTTAATTTCTAAATTTATCAGTGCTAAAAGGTTTCAAAATACTTTAAAATAGCTTCAAATTAAGTGTTTAATACATTAAGTATTAGTATATAATTTTTCATAAGAGCACTGATATACAGGAAATTTTAAGGCTTAATTATTGCTTATGAAAAGGTTAAAACTCTTATGGACACAGATAGTGGGAGTTTTCCCCAATTATATGTCTTCAGTTTACATATCTTCAGACAACTGCTTGCTATTACTATGATGGGAAAAATTTAGCATCCAATCCAGTATTATTAAAATCTTTAATTATGATAAATCCAAAGCAATTACATAATGATCTGTAATGAGACTATATTTTTTGAGGAAGCCTCATATGGTGATGTTCAGAACTTACTCTTGGCTCTGTGCTCAGGAATTCTTCCTGGCAAGACTCCAGAAGTCATATGGATTGCTAGGTATTGAACCCCATTCAAGTGTGTGCAAGGCTAGCATCATACCCTTCTGTACTATCTCTCCAGACTCATCCGGATATATTGTTAAGGGCCAAGATTGTGTTGCCCTACATATGGAAGAACCTGGGTTCAATTCCCAGCACCATGTCCAGACCCCACCCACACCTTCCTAGCACTACCAGATGTGTCACTCATGGCAATATTAACAAAGGTTCATTTTTAATATCTGATGCCTTACAAGATTTGTTGAAACAAAAATTGCCCATTGTACCTGACTTGTAAGATGTGTTTTGTAGTGAATAACATTCACACTAAAAAAATCATTGGTGTTTTTTTTTTTTTTTTTTGCTGCAGCTTTTATATGCTAGAATGATGCACTATGGTGGTTGTGATTTGGAAAGAGTGCAGAAGTGGGGGGGCGGTAATTGTGAAAGGGAAGATGTGAATTGAGAAAGCAGATTTATCATCATTGTTCCCAGATCAAATGCAACACCAACAAAAATATTAAAGAAAATAGAGGAACTGGAGAATGATTTTCTTTAAAGAGAAAAAGTCATGCTTTCACATATTCAAAAGAGCACTACATTTATTTCCATGCACCCTGACTTTCTCTATAAACAGTTTTAATGAGATGTTGAGGGGCGTCTAAAACCTTATTTTTCTCTAAGAGAGTCTCATTTTCTTATAGATGTTGTAACTTAGCTTTAATCTTTTTTTCTCAGAGATCTTTTGCTTTTCTTGATCTGTCAGCCTTAACAGGAAGGTTAAAAAGCTGGTTGACAAGAAATCTTCCATCCTAGTATTTTGAGAACTCACACTCATGACATTAAAGACCAAGCAATCTTTGATTGTCTTTTATTCTTTTTTTTTTTAATTGAAAGAAATCTTGCCTTTACTAATACGCAGATATATTCCTGGATTTTCCAGATTAGTAGCTTTTACCTGTCTTCCTCCCAATTGGTACTAACTGTACCGTTTCTTCAGTGCCTAGGGGGTTCCAGGATCCTTGAAGTGTCAGCTCAAAGAAATTTGCTTGGGAGATCAATTCACTCTCAGTTGCCTCTTGCATAAGATTCCCCTCTGCCTGGTTTCATTCTGAATCAGGAAAAAGAGATGCTTAAAGCTATTGTGCTTAGGCTTGAAACATTTTTTCCTTACTATGTTTATTAGTAAGGCTTTAGTGGTAGCTGACTTCAGAGATTTGATGCCCTCCTGGCTCATTCATTATTCCTCTGTAGGTGAAGCTTAGTCCCTATCTCCCTCCTCTTGATGGGGCCTCTTGAAATTATGTTACATAAAAGCAAATCATGCTCAGCAAACTTCAGCTCCCAAGGTCAGTATGGACAATATAAAAGAAATAGCATTATAGCTGTCACTCTGGTTTGGTGATTAGAAATAGATGGAATATTAGTGCTTTCCCTTCCTAAATTCATCCAAGACCAAGCAATATCTGAGTTGGAAACTCCAGAACCTTCAGGAAAATTTTCTTACAGATTCAACTTGATCTTTATCTCAGAAAGTCCCTTATAGATTTCTTCTCACTCTTCTCCCAGTAAGGAGGAATTGCTGATACCAAGTATTTCACTCTTCCCAAAGACCAGACATTTTGTGAAATTTTCAGAGAAGGGCCTAATACTATTGTGGTTCAATATTCACTGTTTATCGGCATGAAGATCTTTTCATATACACAAGAGATCCAATGTTCCATCAAGCCCTTATCTACCCAACAGAAAGGATGGGTCTGGAGGAGGAGCAAGTAGTTTTTATAGAAAATTTAGCCTTTGGATTCAAATAATTCTGACTCCCATATATCCCTAACTACAACCTCAACTTTGTTCAATTGGTTGTAGTTTGGTGATCTTTTATCAAAGCTCTCCTTAATATTAAAGTTATTAAATTGTTGAAGTGGTGATGGGTAAGTATCTGGCTTTGCTCCTTCGACTTGTCAACCTAGAGAGAATTGAGATTCCCCTTTAAAAAGATGTCAGATGATTTGAATCCCATATATCAGTTCTTTATTTTTCCTTGATTAGCTGTGCAAAAAACAAACCCTGGAAAATGTAGAATTTATCTCAAGAACAAATCCCATGTGGGTTTATAAGGAGAAATAAAGTAAAAAGAAAGATAGTATGCTTTCAGCCTAAGATATTGCATATGCGATTATCATCACCCTCTGACCTTGTGAAACTTCCTAAGAGAGTTTTATCTGTTGTTGGGTTCAGGAAGCCCAGTTATTGAAAATGCCAGAAGGAAATCAAGTTAAATATCTGTAATCACTACATTGTAAAGGTGTGATAGAAATGGCAATGGACTTTGGAGTCACTACCTTCATCCTGGTAAAACCCTGAAATCATTTTCTTTGCCTTCCCAACACTTGGTTTATTCATCTGTGAATTGGGAATAAAAAGTATCTTAAACTGTATGTTAACCAAATGAGAACATAAATTTAGTGTCATACCTAAAACGCTGTATTGTGCCAGCAATAATGTTCGAATTAAATTATAGCATAAGTGAATGAATAAGAAAAGAAAAATTTTCATATGCACAAGAGAATCTGAGGCAAAAGAAATATATCTGACTCATGAAGTTTCACAGGAATTCTCTATTTCTGTATAGCCACTTTTTAATTATTCAATTTCCAGATTATTTATTGAATATTTATTGAGCACACTCTATGAATGCAATAATTTTAAGGGAGGGGTAAGGGACAGTTTGATGCATGGAGGCACAGAGACATAAAAACAATAGAAAAAGAAGTGTACTTTTGAGTTCGCTAAAGAAGAAAGGCCATCTAAAACAATTTTAAGTTAACGTGGATGCCATGAGTCCAAGTTCTGTCAGTTAGTTGCTTTCCAAGCTTTGAAAAGCTCTAAGTGCTTTTATTTTAATGATCTACATATGGAAGTCCTAAGATGAAGGGAAAAGAAGAACTATCAAACCCAAGACTTCACAATGGAGGACATATGCTCTCCCACTTGAGTCACAACCCTTCCATTGCATGTTAATATCACTTTGGATTTTAGTTTATTTGAATTTGAACCTTGAATTTAGTAATATGACCTTTGGATCAGTCACTTTCCCTGTCAGGGAAATTTACTGTCTATTAAAGGAAAAGAATCTCTCCCTACTAAGATTTAAAATAATTGTTTACTTAAAATATACTAACATAGTTGAAACATTTCCAAATTCATGATCAAGTTTTTAGGCAAAATAGAAAGCTGGAGTGGGGAAGGTAGGGAAATCATGGGGCCATTTTAGTTCTTGGTATCAGCAAAAGCAAAGGAAGAAGTTGCAGACTAATGACTGTAATGAACTGTGGGGTTTATTTCTTGATTTTAATTATCCATGCTATTGCTATTCCCTATTATAATTAAGAGGATGAGTCAGCATTGGGCATAGCAGCATGTCCTAGAGAGGTAACATAGGTTCATGTTTTTCTTCCTCATCGGATGAGCAAATGAAACAACTTTCTTTTCCATTTTTATTTTAGTGACAAAATGTTCCCAGCCTTTGGGTTTGGTGCCAGGATCCCCCCAGAGTACACGGTGAGTGGATGGTGATGCCTTGTCTTTCCTCTTGCCCTGCCACAATATAGCACAAGATTCCTATGACATCTTGATATTTAGATCCTTCCAAAGAGTTTACCTTCATACAATTCTTATTCTTTGGACCCTTAAAATTATGGAAGCAAAACCCCAAAAATGTCAAAAATAGCTTTTCTTCCATCAACTTGCCTTCTGATGAAATATAATCTTCTGGCCTTCTGGGTCTTCTCATAACCCTACATGAAGGTTCCATTGTTTAGCTTCATGAAGAGATGGATATGTAAAAGGTTACATTTTTGGTTCCTGTGAGAAAATGGAAACACTTGGCAAACCAAAGATTAGAGAATTTCACTTCAAAAGTCAGCCAAGGAGGCAGGGAGATGTGGTTCCCTTCAGGAAAGCATCATTCTCAAATGTGGGTCAGGTAAGTTACCAAATTTTTAACTTAAGACTGGAAGTCACCTCAGTACCACCAGTACAGCTAATTATAGATGCTGGAGCATCTTCCGCAAGAGCCCTATAGGTAACCTTCCTGCCTTAGATTGGCCTTCTTAGGGCCAATTATACAGGTGTTAGCTTGGCTCAGCAGAGTTCAACAGCTGTATGGGATACTTTGCTCCAAGCCTTCTTTTTCTCCTTCATCACAGCTGCCTTTCCCTATCTTGAAGCCTGTCCTGTTGTTTTCTGAAATCCACAGTTCCAACTGATCCCCAAATCTATGCTGCCTCTCTAGTAACTTACTCCCCCCCCAAACAGGGATCCCTCATATAACCCTAATACCACTCTCTCGAGCCCATTCAAATACATTTCCAGACAGAAACTGATGCTCTCAGTATGTCAGATGTCCCTGGAGAGTTGACAAAGTCACCACCATTTCATTGGATAAAATCTGACACTTTGTCTAGAAATTGAGAACTGAGCACCTGAGTTTTTCTCCTCCCAGGAACAGACTTTGAGACAAGGATTTGGATGCAAGTAATTTATTTGTGAAGTGAAAGAAATCACAAAAGAGAAGAGATGGCAGAGAGTCGATATGAAGAATATGAATTGAGCAGTTACTAGGAAAGAGGATGAAATTTGGGAGACAATGAAGAAAAAAAAAAACAGACTCCAACACATAGAAATTGGGGGATTGATGCACTACCTCCCATTTGCCATGAATTAGGTTTTCTCATGTGTACATTAATTCTTCAGCTCTTACAGCATGTTATTTGCACAAGAAAAGCAGGCTCTGAATGTAAAGTTAGCCAAGCAATTGGGAATCAATTTGCCAGAAAGTGCAAAGAAAAGTGAATATGGGCTGAGAATCCTCAGCATCAGTGCTATCCTCTCTCTGAGAAAAGTGGGGATCTTTAACACAGTGTCCTTATTTTCTCTCCCACAAAAGAATAATTTTTTTCCTTGTCCATCAGTCCCTCCAGGTAGAGGAATTTGTGTTAGAAGATGTTTTACTTTCGTAACTACCTTTCCCAGAGTATAGAGTTCAGGCTGTTTTACCTGTCTCTGTGAAAATCTCCAGAATTCTAGTTCTGCATATCCTGTTAAAATGTTTCTGAAATGTCAGCAGTTTAGCTGGTGCCCTTTTAATCACCTTCAAATCTGAGCAGACAACCTGGGTTATTAAGTTTTCTTTTTTTTCTTTTTTAATCACTGGGTCAAAATTGAACTTAGCCAAATCTCAGCCTCCTCTCCATGGCCAATTTTCTCGAGAAGCTCTTTGGAGTTCGCATTTTCCTGAACTCTTACCTCTTGGATTTTTTAAAATATGTCTTATTCTCCCCGCCTGCCAGCATTTATCTGATTCTAGAAAATCTTGCTGTCACCTCTGCTCTGCAGGGAGCTGAGAATTTACCCTCCATCTCAGACTGATTGTATAAAGGCTTAAAATGGTTCCTGCTGCTTAACACATAATGAATGTCACGGGCATTTGTTTGCAGACTCTAAACCCCAGTGCCTCCTGGCTGGATTAAAGTTATAATTCTCCTTTCTTCCTTTTTTCAATTTTAATTGGTGTCTAGGTCTCTCATGACTTCGCAATCAACTTTAATGAAGACAACCCTGAGTGTGCAGGTAAATCCCAACATAAAAGAAAGCCAACAACTCACAATTTCTAGGTTATACCTGTCCCAATTTCACTTCTCTCCTCTGATGACAATTGCCCCCAGCTAATAGGGATCCAAACAAATCGTGCTACTTCTATGGCAAGAGAGGGTCCTAATGGCATAGCCAAAACAAAAAACAAACAAACAAGTAAACAAAACAGAAGATCTGGGAAAGAGAATGTGAACAGAGGATGTGAACAAATCCAATGTTTTATTCTTTTTAATCAAACTTACATAAAGGGAGTTTTATGCCATGAACAGTAATACAATTAAGTTGTTCTTATAGTCCAAGTTTTCAATTATTCTCTACAGGTTCTTCTCCGTGGAAGTATAGGGGTGGGGGGCACTAGAGAAATTCTTTTACTCTGAGCCTAGTAACAGAAGGGACATGGACCTTTATACATGGAGCTTATTCATTTGGTGTCAGAAAGAACTTTTCTAAGGCTTCCTTCTATGCCTCTGTAATTTCCAGCAAAAATCTCCTCTACCTAGTTCCATACAGCAATGATGATGAGGCCAGGAGGACAAACAATTCTGAAGACACTTTATTCCAGAATTTTTCCTATTTCCTAAATATCAAGTTGAGCCACATAGATTTCTTACTACAAAGATTCTAAAACACTTTGTCAGTGAGGGAAGTAGAAATGTTTGCCTCGCTCTCTTCCTCATCAAGGCAAGGAGGAAAGGGACTATGCCAGGGTTGTTTTGTTTTTTGTTCTTTTTTTTTTTTTTTTTTTTTTTTGGCCCAGAGAGCTCAGTAGAGCATCTTGTAGTTTCCTTCACAAATCTTGGCTCTTGACATTCAATAATATGTTATCTGTGTCACTGGGACATCACCTCATAACCTCTGATACCAATTTTCATTTTACCTTATCAATAATCCATCTCATGATTTCTCACTCAAAATTACTTACTTGCTATCCCTCAGATGAAACTACCACACCTTCTTAACTCATGAATAAAATGCATATTCTGAGGCTCATGTGCTTCACACTTAGAATCCATCTGCCAGAAACTCTTGAAAGGGAAATGAAACCTCTTATCTCAGTCAAGAACCGAAAAGGACAAGGAACCTCTGTGTCCCATTACTTACCCTCACAACCAGACAGCTTTATGTATTTTTGTGCTTTAAACAAGAAGATGATACATCAATTTCAGTGGAGTTGAAAGCATATGTCCAAGAGCAGGACTAAATAGAACTTGTTCATTCCAAGTATACCTATGAGAACTAGGGTGATAGTACAGCAGGTAAAAGAGCTTGACTTGCACATAGTTGGCCAGGTTCAATCTCTGGCACTAAACACAATCCCTGAATGCTGGGCTAGGAGTAAGCCTGAGCACGGTCCATTGTGACTCACAAAATAATTACACCTAAGCACATGTGAGTGCCCAGTTACTATGGGCAACAACAGGAGGAGCTTATGTGTATTCCTCTGGCTCCAGAAACTCATATCTACCTGGATAAAAAAAAATTAAACAGGGCAAGACCAGAGGGAACATGGGTCATATCAAAATCATCATTTGCTATGTTAGGGAAAATTCAAGGGATGGATATTGCAGCCCTAGATGGGTTGAAGAGAATGGAGTTTTATTCTCATGGACTGAGAGTTCAGGTAACCCTGGCAACTTCAGGCTCCAAACTGTTTTATGTCTTCAAATGGAGAAGCAAACAAATGGGTTTACACAAACTAAACTGCAGTTAGGCTTAAGAGTTTATTTATGAAGAACAAAGGGTCTTATGCAGAACATCCTAAATGTCTTACTCTGGAGGTTCAGGCCTCTCTCTGCTTGCAATTCTTCAGTATCTACCTTTTTAGTACCCCTGTGCCTACATATTTCCACCACAATGAGATTATCCTTGCAGATCTTGGTTATAATATTAAAAACGCAGTCAAGACTTTTACACAGAGAGGTCTCCTACAATGAACCTGACCCTTTGCATTTTCCTTGGCTCACATGATTTCAGGGTGAAAGTCACTGTCTAAATGTTGGAGTAACAGTGACAGTGAATGCCACTTACCTCTGTGCTACGAGCTCAAACAGATGACATGTCTGCCATTTTGTTCTTTCATCTTACTCTTACTCTTTACTCTTTTACTTACTTATTATTTTACTCTTACTCTTTCATCTTACTGATGTCCAAGACTTCTCTTGTTCTTAGCTCTTTTAGGGAGTAAGTCCTGATTTATGCCTACAAGGTCCGTAGCTGCTCAAGAGATGGTCCTGTGTATATCTAAGTCTGAAAAATAGCCCAGGATGCTATATTCTAAAGACGAGAAAGTGGCATGAAACTTAGAACAAAATTAAAATCAACACCGCCCCTGTAAAATCACCCCACACACACTGTACTTCCAGGTGGATGGTTCTAAAGAAGAATAGCCACGAAGAATTAATAAACCAAGACAGTCAGGAGAAAACCATGGAGTCTGATTGGCTTCTCGCCTCGTGAAAAGTGGTCTCTCTGCATCCTCCAAGCCAAAATTGACTTTTCTTTATTCTACCAGTCCAAATTCAACCAGATGCAGAAAAATTGAGTGAGATCCAATCCCAGTGACTTTTTCCTATCAAAGGAATAGGTGAAAAGGAAAGAGGAAGTTGGGAGAATTCCTTTGGTGTAAAAGCAGGATGTCGTCTAAAACACATCCACCACCTCTTACCAGCACTGTTGCTCCAGTGGTTTACATCTCAATGATCTTTCTCACCTCCACCTTTCTGGTTGGGCTTCTGAACCAAGTCCTGTCTCTTAAAGACCTTCATGTCTTTGGGCTGGTTTAGGTTCGAGGCAGGATTTTTCCACCCATATACATTAGCAGTAAACTCTCCCCCATTTCTTGGTTTGCAATTTTCCCCTGCTTAAGATTACTTGTTCTATCTTTAAGAGTGGTGCTGGTAGCTTGGTACAGTTAGGAGCAAGGGAGATAGCGTTGAGAAAAAGTACATTCTCAGGTGGAACCTCTGAGTACTCATCCCACCTGAGTCACTCAGGAAAAGGCCTGAAGTGGATCAGGTCTGATCAAGTCTGCTATGAGCACCTACAGGGCACTCTGTAGGTAGTTGATGCTAATCAACTACACAAGGTAATTCTCAAATACACTTGTTTTGCACAGTGTATGAGAGATGTGAAGTTCTCAGGAGTCATGGACCCAATCATGATCTTTGCAGGCAAAAGAAAGCCAGTCCTTACCTTAGCACAAGCGTTCTGGGTTCCTCTCCTTCCCTTGCAGAAAAGAATTTCAGAAGGAGAAATAGTGAAGCAAGAATTTTTATTGAAAAAGAGTGAAAAGAGAGATGTGAAGATGTGGAGAGAAAGAGCAATGAATGTTTAAGTAAGAACAGGGCTTCTCCAGAGTGGAAAAAGCATACAATGACTTTGGGAGAAGATGATCTAGTTACTCCAAAATGTCTTCTACAACTTCTTTCCTGAGGTGTCTGCCCTTCACTGGATGATGCCTCAGTTTCTCTCCAAAGAATTTAGGATTGCATCTCAAAAAAAAAAAAAAAAGCGTACCTCATTCTTTAGAAATAACCATTTCTTCTTAAATTGTATTATATCTCCACAAGAATAATCTCTCTCTAATTCTAATTAGAATTTTTCTAACTCTCTCACTCTTTCCCTCCTCCCTCTCTCTTTCTTTTTCATTTCCCAAATACACATATTTACTTTTTAAAAAAGTCATTTGTCTTATGGCTGAAAACACAACCCTTAAAGGCTACACAGAACTAAATTTGTATCCTGAATCTCCTGCTGACATGCGGTATGACCTGGAAGAGACCCTGTAACCTCTTTACAGGTTACAGATCTTTTTTACAGAAGCCTTTTTCTGCACTTGTGTAATGGACATAGCATTATCTAACTCATGGTGCCCTGAGTTTCTTGACATGAAATCTTGTATGTGAAGTGGGGTCAAAGTGTAGGCAACTACACCCACCACCAGGAACTTCCCCCTTCATCTTTGGAACATCACTCTGATGTTAATAAGTAATATAGGGAGTTCAGTGTTTTGCTTGTTTGTGTTTGATGATAAACATATTGGCAAAAACAGTGAACCATTGCTCTTGGTCCATTTCAAGGAATTCAAGGGGTGGTGGAAGCTTACCAGAACTGCCTTCCCAAGCTCCAGCTCTATGGTCCCACCAACATCGCTCCAATCATCCAGAAGGTCGCCAAATCTGCCTCAGAAGAAACCAACACCAAGGAGGCATCGGTAAGATGTGAGGGTGGTCGATTTAAGAAGTGGGTGGGGCCAAGGGTTCAGGGTTCATTGGCCTGAATATTGGTCATAATACCTGTCCTGCTGCACAAGTAAATTCAAGCATTTCTTCATGGCTATTTGGACATGTGACTTAACCTTACTTTATCTGAAAATGGCCAATAGCTTACCTCTCTGCTGGTAATTGTTTGGGCTTAGAAATGTCCGAAAATGTCTGCAACATTAGTAGAACATAGGGAACATTTAACAATGGCTTATGGACTTAGGCAATGGCCACCTTAGGTTTCTTGGAAAGAATTTAAAACAAAATGTCCAAAAACAAGTTTGCTTTAAAGTGTACCCAAGCTACAGATGAAAGGGAAGCAAAAGTAAAATAATAGAGACTCTGACCCCTGCTGACTAAGTGCAGCGACATATGTTTCAAAGCGAAATCTCTCTCATAGCAACAAATTTCTCTTTTTATTTTTATATTTGTTTTCAAAATGGCATCTACTTTGACATCACTTTACCTAATAGCTACCGTACTTTATTTTTTAAAAAGAATTTTATCATTAAATATTATTATTTTATTATATCAGTGATTGTCTTAAGATTTCACCCATCCTAAAAACCCATAAAGAATCTATTTTCCTTCTAAATTGAAAGTTAAACATAACACTTTTACTGATATCAACATACTTCATTTGGCTTTTTGTATTTCCCCTAGATTTATTTGAACATGACTCATTCTTTTTCCTATAGTTTTTCCTGGGTCTCAAGATACTGTTTGTATAAGGAAATCAGACTCAACTTACGCATCTTCTTTTGACAGCTCATCTACCCTGGTTACATTGATTCCTTTCACTTTAGAGTAAATGCAGAAGCATGTCTTTCTCTTTTTCTTTCTTATTTTTTTTGGTTTGGTTTTTGGGTCACACTCAGCAGTGCTTTAGGGGTTACTCCTGGCAGTTTTGGAGGACTATTTGGGATGTTGGGTCAACTGCATGCAAGGCAAAAGCCCTACTCACTTGCTATGTATGACTCCAGTCCTTTTTCCACCTCTACCTTTCTACCTTTCAGCCTCTTTTTCTACCGTGCTTCACTGGTGCCTCAACCAGAAGTGCCCCCCAGCAAGTTGATATCAGCGATTATAAATTCTCTTTCTTGACAGCATCATGCACCCCCTTTTTCTGATGACTAGCATGCTGTAATAGTTACTGCTCAAATTCAAATCTTTCCTTTGACACCACTTTACCTTTTACCTACTGTTCCTTATTTTTATCTCCTTTGAAGCAAAATTCATTGAAAGAATTGCTTGTCTCACTCTTTTCATCTCGTCTCCATTGGCTCCTCCTCCACGGGTAACTTTCCTCCTTCCCACAGGCTTCTCTGAGTCTAGAGCACCTCCATCTTTCCAAAACACTCCCAGAGGCCTTCACACCCACTTCAGTCCTCAGAGATGCGATATTTAGAGAAAAGAGTTGAACAAGATTAATAGTTTATTATATTAACATTTTGTTTATCACCAGAAACTCTAATTAAAATATCAGGCTTAGAGAGCCAAAATAGAGAATGGATCTTATGACCACAGACTATTCCTCCTAAAGAGGGGGTGCAAACTTCTCTGTTTTCCTTTCTCCCCCAAGAGTATGATTTAAAAAGTGAATCATCTCAGCCCTTCTGGGGCTCCTGGACTCAGAAGAGTGAAAAAGCCTTCTTCTCTGAAGTCAGCACTGAAATAAGCCTTCACTCACTCCCCTCAGGACCCCTGAAAGGGCCTATCAGGAAGAGTGCAAATCCAAATAACCTTCTCATACCCCAAAGGTTACCAAAGCTAGAATCCCTAAAGGTGTCTCCAGCTCTTTCCACAGTCCAAGACCCCTTGTTATCACTGGTAACTCAGGGCTCAAAACTTGATCCTTAGAGGCTAGTTATGCCTGGGAACCTGGCTGTAAGATTTTTCTCCTTAGCTTTGAGAAACTTTTCTAGAATAAATTAAAAAAAAAAAAAAAGAGTTCCCTCTTCATTTAAACACAAACTACCAACCCATTCAAAGACTGTTTTGGGGACTGGAAGAATAAAACAATAGTACAATGGATAGGTCACTTGCCTTACATATAGTTGACCCAGATTTAATCTTTGGTGCCACATAAGATTCCTGAGCACTGTCAGGAGTGAACCCTGATCACAAAGCCAGGAGTAAGCCCTGAACACTCTAGGGTATGTGCCAAATACATACATAAACCAAAAAAAAAAAAAAGGCAAACAAAAAGACTTTTTTCTTCTATGAGCATTCCTAGCTGACGTTAGAAGCATTAGTGGTAACTTTGTGGAAATTTTTATCAGGGTATTATTTGGAGGGGGATATACGGATGTTCAGGAAGGGACATAATATGATGAAGGCCTCCCAAACAGTGCTCAGGAGAATTTGCCTTCTCTACCTTGGCCCAGCTAGCTGGGCAGTTCAAGGCAAAGAGTCTCCTGGCCACACCTGCCACAGAGAAAGGACTTTTCAGTGCTACCGATCAAACTGGGTCAGCAAGAATCTGAAATCTCCAACTCTCCAGGGATTTGGTGTGCCCCTTTACCTTCCATTCCTATTAGCTGTCAGGAATGTGGAAGGTTCAAGTTCTAAACCCCTTTAAGACAGAATTATCAGACTAGAGGATCTTAAGCTTTGTTTTCCCCATGTTTACCAGCTGCTGGTGAAACCTATGAACTACTCAGAAGTGGTTTCAACTGTACCAAATGAAATATATATTCTAAAATAAGCCAATTATATTAAAATGCTATTAGCAAATATTTTGAAATGCAGTGCAGAAGTACCGTCAACAGAGTAATAAAATACTCCTTTGATTAAAATTACTTTAACCGAGTCAGAAGCTAATCCAATAGTTCTATGATTTCAAAGTAGAGTTGAGTGCAAACGATATACTATTGGTTGTCACTGTGATTCAATCTCTGTTTTCTTTAGGCGATTAAGTTACAAACACAGCTAACACTAACTTGATTTTGGTGATAATGTTTATGATTACAAAAAATGATAAAGATCCTCTGGAGGTTATGAAAATAAAAAATATCAATTACCCCTAAGTTCAGAGACAGCCTGCTCTCAAGACCAAGTTGAACATCTCTTTTCTACAATGAACTTCAACAAATGATCTCAATTGCTTGTGAATTCAGGATAGGTTTTGCATTTTTTTAATGATAGAGGAAAAACCAAAGAGAATTTCATGGCACATGAACATGAGATGGCATTCAGATTTCAGCATCCCTCAGGAAACTTTTACTGAAACACAGCCACCTCCACACACATTAAATATGTCAGTGTCTCTTTTTACCCAGAGTTCTGTCATTGCCCATAGGTACTAGCATGGTCTATTTATTACTGTCCCTAAACAGAAAGTCTTTTCCTAGCCCTGTGGAAGAACTTTATAACTCTACAGCATCTGGATATAGTATAAGAGAGGGAAGAGGTGTTTTTTTTTTCTAGAAGCACTGAGCAGGGAACAAAAAGGCAGCCCCAGGCAGGAGCAAATGAAGTATGAAGGACAGAAGGAGGAAATACAGAGGGTGACCCACTCAACAACTCATAGCTCTATGGATTAGAAGCTGCCCCTTCCACACAGAGCACCTACCCTGACCTTCAGGAGTGTACCAGAGGGAGAGGGATTTATCATTTTGCTGCCTTCTGATCGTCCCCAACAAATTTAATGAGGTCTCCTATAACTGGACCAGGCATCCATTTATTTAAAGTTCACATTAAAATGAAGCAGAATTTAAAATACTGTTCCTTTGCTGTCCTTGCCCCATTTCAAAGTTCCACATTGTCATGGAGCCATTCTGTTGGGCTGTAACAGTTTTAGACTCTTAAAAAATCATGGCTTTAGGACCAGAGAGATAGTACAGGGTATACGGCAGTTGCCTTACAAATGGCTGACCTTGGTTCAGTCCCTGGCACTACATATTGTCCCCTGAACCAGCGTAAAACAACCACTGTGCCTCAGCACACTGTGCCGTGAGATATAGTCTCAAGTACCGTGAGGAAAATTCCGATGTCATCAGTAGCGTGTGGTTCTGGCTCACAAATAGACCAATCATTAGATTATTTTATAATAAAGTAATTATAAAATAATTTTTGTGTTTATTTGATTCCTATTCAAGAAAATTACTTTACATAACGTCAACATAGGCACAGAGTTCATTTTTTTAACGTTTTCTAATGGTGGTGTGCCTCATAATTTTTTTCCATGAAAAAAGTGTGCCTTTGCACAAAAAGGTTGAAAAACATTGCCCTAAACCAATGCTTCTCAAATAGGGGAGCGCAAGACTCCATAAAGGGGGGCACATTTGACCTCAGCAAACACTGTCATAAAAAGCTAAGACCCATGTTTATGTCTCTGTATGTCTCGGGAGCTGAGAGTTGCTGTGTCCTGCTTCAAACCCCGCTTCGAAAAGCTATGCATTGCAAAACGTGCTCATTGTAGCCATTAATTCAGACATCACCTCTGATTTAAAAAATCAGCTCAAATCATTTTATATATGTTTTTTTTGCAGGTTAAAGTTTTTAATAAAAATACTATTTACAGTCACACAGGGGGAAGCAAAAAATGTTTTCTTCTTCCTAGGGGGGCATGACAGAAAATAATTGAGAAGCACTGCCCTAAAATCACCTGGGATTTATCCTTGAGCACAGAGTCAAAAATAAGCTCTAGGCATCACCGAATATGTCTCCTCACCCCTACCCCTGCCAAAATTTTCTTTTCAGTGCTGATGGACAAAGTTACTGTACTTCTAACATCACCAGAGTTCACATAATCCTTCACCACTATCCCAGAATATTATATTAGGAACATTTGTGCCTTAAGGGAAAAAGAAAAAGGGAAAAGTCCCTGCCATAGAGCAGACCAAGGTGGCAGGGAAACTGAGAAACATTGGTAGAGGGAAGAAGACACTAGTGAAGGGATTAATGCTAGAACACTGTACACCTGAAATTCAATCATGTATAAATTTATATCTGATAATTCATGGTGGCTTAACCTAGTATTAAAAATTAAATTTTTAAAAGAGAACATATTTAAAGAGTTATTTATTTAATGTTTTTTTAAAAAAAATGTATTCATTGTAAAATTACAAAAGTATTCATGCTTGGATTTTGGATATACAATATTTCAACACCGATCTTTCAACCAGTGTCCATTTCCATCCATCAATGCCTCCCACCCACCAGTCTACTTCTATGGGAGGTGTTTTTTTTTTTAAGTTTTTGCAGTGTTGGGGCCAGAGAGATAAATACAGCAGATAGGGCATTTACCTTTTACACAACCACCCCGAGGTCAGTCCTCTACACTTCGTACAGTCGCTAGAGCCAGTCAGGAATAATTCCCTACTGCAGAGCCAGAAGTATGCACTGTACACTACTGGATGTACCCCACAAAAGTTTTTGTAGTGTAATTTACAATACTATTGCTATAAATTACATTTAACATGAGGTCTACATCTCTTGTGCAAATCAGCAATATAAATTGTCATATAGATGCTACATAGAAAATCTCTAGAACTTCTTTTTATTCACTGAAATTTTATGTTCCTTTGTGGTCATATCCCAGTTCCTCCCATCACCAAGTCATGGCAACTAGCATCCAACTTGTTTTGAATCCATGAATTGGATTATATACATATATAAGTATATATATATATATGCACACTTATTTTATATATCCCACCCTTAAATAGAAACAAGTAGTATTTGATTTCTCATGGCTGATTTATTATTGTAATGTATTCAAGGTTCTTTCATTTTGGATCGGGGAGAGGTTTGTTTTTGAGATACATTTTGCAGTGCTCAGAGCATTCTCTTGGCGCTGCTCTTAGAGATTCCTCCTGCTTGGGGACCATATGCCATAAATTGAATTGGGTCAGTTAGGTGCAAAGCAAGTGCCCCTGTACAATGGCTCTAGTCTTTCACCCATAGTGATGCATGTCACAGTTGGATATGGCAGAAAAACTATTCGATTATAACATACACAAGTCACATTTTCTTTTGGTTTTGTTTTGGGTGGACACCCAGAAGTGCTCAGTGCTTACTCCTGCCCTGTGCTCAGGGTTCACTCTTGATGGGGTTCAGAGGGGGGCTATAGAGGATTCCCGGCATCGAAGTGGGTAGGCTGCATGCAAGGTTCAGGTACTGCATGCTCAGGTTCACATGTCAATTTTTCTTTGCCTATCAGTTGATCTCGGAACATTTAGGTCATTTCTTCATCTTTTTAGTGACTTCACTATAAATATGCATGTAGCTCTTTTAAAATAAAAATAAAAAGAGGGATAGAAATGAAGCCAACTCAATGCTATAGAAGCACCTCTAGATCACTCTCCTACAAGATATGGAAGGTCCAGGTTAAACCATGAGCTTTGCATTTCTTTCCCTGGAAACGCTCTTTCCACCACATACCCTAACTCTCCCCCTCTGGCGGGGTGATCTGGACAAGCTCACAGAGGCTGTGACAGCAACCCCCTAACCCACTGTGCTTGTCTTTCCATCTCCCCATCTCTGTCCTGCGGGTGTCCCTGATGCAGCAATACTTCATCCTACTGATTCTCACCGATGGTGTCATCACGGACATGGCGGACACCCGGGAGGCCATCGTCCACGCCTCCCACCTGCCCATGTCTGTCATCATCGTGGGCGTGGGCAACGCGGACTTCAGTGACATGCAGATGCTGGACGGTGATGATGGCATCCTCAGGTCCCCCAAGGGGGAACCTGTGCTTCGTGACATCGTCCAGTTTGTGCCCTTCCGGAACTTCAAACACGTAAGCCTAAGAGAACTCAGGGTTGTTCCTAGGGCTGTGGGGACCTGCGCCCCAACTCTACTGCACTCTTTTGTTTCTTGCTCAAATTCTTTTATTTTTCCATTGTATTTAGACACTGTGATCTACACTGTTGTTTATAGTGAGTTTTCTGGCACACCATGTTCCTACCCCTCAATTGTAACATGTGGAATTTCACCCCTTCACCACTGAGTCCGGGTCCCACCCACCCCCTAACCTGACTCTGTGACAATTACTTATTTTGTTTCACTTTATTTTGTGTTTTGGCACACACACACACACACACACACACACACACACACACCAGGTGTTCAGGGATTTCTCCTGGCCCTACATTCAGGCATTACATCCAGCAAAGTTCAGGGACCATATGGGGTGCTGGGGATCCAAACCAAATCAGCCAATACAAGGCAAATATCACTCTGACACCCTTCCACCCGTCACATTTTTAAGTTGAATTGTACTAGTTTGGGCCCCAAATTGGGTAGTATTGAATCTAGAGGTTTAATAAATAAAAAATAATTTAACAAATAAAATAATTTAATAAATAAAAATAATTCACCTCTACACTCATCCTTACCCCTATGTTGCTCCCAGGACTCCCCTACTAGCTGGACTCATAAGAGAAAGAAGGTATCATATGACTATGGAAGCCTTCCTTAACACTAATCGACTTGTACTCAGGAATATTTGGGCTCTCAATCCTGCTTGAGGCTGCCAGGTGGAATTAAGAAGGGGAGGCTGAAATGCTGCTTTGTTTCGCACATAAAGCTCTGTGCCTTGGCAGAGGCTAGTATTGGCTTGGGTCTAAAACTAGCATCGTGAGATTTATTTAATGCATGAGAAAACCAGCTCAATGACCAGATAAGTAACTGCAGTCCATCAGGGAAAATGCTGGAATGATTTTGTTAAGGCTGGTTACAAACTGATTTGTGACCTTAAGTGTTAAGCTGAGGGAGGGGGCACCAGAGAGTTAGTACTGGGGTGAAGGCACATGCCTTGCTGGGTGCTACCTCAATTTTACCCTCCGTACTATGTGTGCCCCCAGCACTGATGGGTTAAGAGGTTAAGATGGTCTGACTGATCCCCAGTACCACAGTGTAAGAAAATCACTAGGAAGGATCTCAAGACTCTGAGCACTCTTGGGGTAAGGGTCCCCAATCTTGCAGGGGCCACCTTCTCTAGAAAAATAGAAATCTTTTTTTATGTTTTTTTATTTTATTATTTTTTATATTTTATTTAAACACCTTGATTACATACATGATTGTGTTTGGGTTTCAGTCATGTAAAGAACACCACCCATCACCAGTGCAACATTCCCATCACCAATGTCCCAAGTCTCCCTCCTCCCTGCCCGACCCCCGCCTGTACTCTAAACAGGCTCTCCATTTCCCTCATACATTCTCATTATTAGGACAGTTCAAAATGTAGTTATTTCTCTAACTAAACTCATCACTCTTTGTGGTGAGCTTCCTGAGGTGAGCTGGAACTTCCAGCTCTTTTCTCTTTTGTGTCTGAAAATTATTATTATTGCAAGAATAGAAATCTTACTAGATTTTTATTTTTTAACATGGAACTTTTACATCTTGAACCTGAATCATTGGCAAAGGTACTTGGGAACAATTTTTCTCGATTTCCTAGTGAAAGATGAAAACCTCCAAAATTCCCACAGTATACTGAGCCTCTGGGATTTCGATGGCACCAGAGACACTTCCTCCTCCAGCACTCCCTCTGGGCTGCAAATGGCTTAAGAGAACCCTGCAGGCCTATTAAGTTTTGCCTTGGGAGCCCTTGAGGGTAATGTGGGTGGACTCAGACAATCCTCCATCATGTTCTGTTCTCTCCCACTCACAAGAGCTGCCCAAGAACCCAGGATTCCCTAAATCCCTCATAGACTGAAGCTACACTATAGACTCCTTGGAATGATGAGCATGTCCTTCCCTTACTGGGAAGACTCTGTCACTCAATCCTTTCTGCTTTGATCTGTGTCCCCTTGTACTTAGGGTTCCAACTGGACCCTTAAGCTTTAGCTAGCACCCTCAGTGCCTCTGTCTCCAGCTGGTTGCTTTGAGTCAGGAGAGAATATTCATGCAGAAAGCTCTTTTTTTCTTTCCCAGAGCCCCTTCCAGGCTCTTTGGAAAGCCTTTCTCCACCAGCCCAACCCATTCTTGCAAAAAAAAAAAAATACTGTAGTTCTCTTTGCCAGCCTATCAGGTCAGTTCCAGCGTATTTGAACCCCAGTTGGAGTAAACCCTGGGATCCTAGGGATACTGAGTAAGAAATATTAGGGGTGTGGATGTATAAATGGACCCTTGTCACTTCCCAGGGCCAGCATTTGAGGTTGTATCATAGTTGGTGGTTGATTCTGCCAACAGCACTAAAATAGCATGATATTGCATTCATTCTACCCTGTATCACAAACCATACTTGAACCAAGGATGGCAAACAAGGCTCACTTCAGGGTTCTGAACAAGAAGATACTGCTCATAGCCCTTTCACTGAACAATTACACTTCTCTGGCTATGGAGTACTATGATATCACTAGACACATAAAGAAGTATAAAATCAATCTCTGGTCACAGGGGCTTTCCAAGCCACAACAGCAATGCCCAAGGTTCCCACAGTCTTCTTCAATTTGCTCCCTAAGGATGTTTTCAAATGAAACCACCATGTGTTTTATTAAAGAGGCTTGGGCATCCCTCAAAATATACAGATGGATAGGGAGCAAAGAGTAAAAAGGAGAGAGAAAAGCATCTTTTACCTTAAGATATGTGCTCAATGGGCTCAGATGGGATGTGCATGTTGTTACACAGCTGCTTCCTTGCATGATGCCCAATGTACGTAAAGGGAGAACCATATTTCTGTGTATCAGTGACCCCACTAGAGCTTTGCTGGTATGAAGAAAATTAAAGCTCTCACCACAAGAGATTTATAAACTTCCCCTAGCATATACAGTCAGGCATGTGTACAAGCACACATCCACGCATCCACACACTTATATTTGCACACACAAAGACATACATAGCTCAACAGTGTCCCTATAAGCTTCAAACCTCTACTCCAGGCCTCCCCACTCCACCATCTTTTCTAATACTTTATAAACTGTCTAATTCATGCCCTTAGAGCATAGTCAGGAATGTTCTGGAGACTTGCATGGTTGACATTTAGATGTCAACAGAAATATTTCCCGCTAAGTTGCCCAGGAAGGATGGGAAGGAGCCATAATGTTTATGCCAGACTTCAGATACAAGGTTATCATTAGATACAAGGAGAACTGGAAATCAAGTACTTGGCCTTCAAGTGTGTCTGAGAGAGATGACAGAAAGGAGAGGGTGGGAATCTGGATCTACCTCAGTATATATGTCTGAACAGTTCTTTATAAAGTAAAAGATCATTCCTGTATGTCAAATGTTTCCCATGCTGTGGTATCTTCAAAATCAAAAACATTACCATTTATGGATTTTTCCCCCAGATATATAGATCTTGAGGCCAGAGAGATAGTACAGCAGTAAGGCATTTGCCTTGCACACAGCTGATCCAGGACGGTGGTTCGGATCCCAATATCCCCAGTGCCTGCCAGGAGCGATTTCTGAGCACAGAGCCAGGAGTAACCCCTGAGTGCCATCGGATGTGACCCCAAAACAAAACAAAACAAAACAGATATCTAGCTCTTACTTCAAATTTCTTAGAGATACAACAAATTATTTTCCTTTCTTCTTTTTTTAGCCTCATTAGAATTGAATGACTGGATAACAAGTAGCAGAAGGCGGCAAGAGCTAGAAACCATGAAGGACAGCTCTCTGTCCATTAGGGTCTTTACTGAGCTACAGCACTTACTAACTGTTCCCTTCCTTCAAGTTTCCCATTTTTTCTATAGTAGCTAACAATAAGGTGTAGGCAAATGGACTTGCAGTTAGTACAAGGGCTTGAACTCCAAGTCAAACCTTCTACTGGCTTCCGACCTCATTTATTTAGTGAGTCCATAAGTTGGAAGAAAAAATAAAACTAGACCAATCATTGGTCTAGTTTTCAAGATGTTTCATCATTTTTTTTGTGGGGGTCCACACCTGGCAGCGCTCAGGGGTACTCCTGGCTCTATGCTCAGAAATTGCCCCTGGTAGGCTTGGGGGACCATATGGGATGCCGGGATTCAAAGCACCAACTTTCTCCATGCAAGGCAAACGCCTTACCTCCATGCTATCTCTCCGATCCACTTCATCATTTTTTTAATACTTTCATGATATTTCTAACTGAATTCTTCACTTTTAATTTAGTCACCATGAAATTACAAAGTTATTCATAATTGGTTTAAGCAAACAATATTCCAACACCAATCCCTTCTTCAATGTCCACTTCCCCTACCAATACACTGCTACCCCCATAATACTTTATCACCTTTCAGCACCACCTCCTCCTTCTGGTTGAACACTTCCCTTCACCATAGACATTGCCCCCTCCCTGTTTTAGCCCCAGCATCCTCAAGTGGTTTCCTACTGAATATCAGTTTTCATGTTCTTTTTTTCCATTGTGTTTTGGTTATTCATTATTCCACCATTATGTTTCTTTATCCTGCATAAGAGACAGACTGTTTTGTCTATGTTGATCAACCATTCTGTGTTGATCTCTCTGCCTCTGACTAATTTCATTCAGCATAATACTCTCCAGGTCCCTCCAAGTAGCAGCAGATTTCAGGCTTTATCTTATGACCAAGTAATTTTTGTATATATAATCATTGTATATATGTACGATAGTTTGTTTATTCAGTCATCTATTCTTGAATACATGAATTGTTTTCAGATTTAGACTATTGTGAATTGTGCTGCAAAAAACATGAGGGAGCAAATGTCTTTTCTCCATTTTATTTTTGAGTCCTTGTATATTCTGAGAAGTAGTGCTGCTGAGTCAAATGGAAGTTCAATTCCTAGATTTTTTAAGGAACATCCATATTATTTTCCAGAAAGTTTAGATAGGTCAACAGTACCACCAGCAGTGAATGAGAGTTCCTTTCTCTTGCATCCATGCCAGCATTGGGTTTTGTACTTTGTTCTTTTTGCTGTGTGCTAGTCTCTGAAGCATGAGGTGATTGATATATCATCATTGCCTTGACTTGCATCTTCTTGATTATTAGTGATGCCCCACATCTGAAATTTCAATATGCCTAGGATTCTGTTAAAATGCAGGTTCTAATGGACCAGCTCTGGGATGGGTTTAAGATTCTAAGCATCTAGGTATCTCTTTTCTTTGACATGTTGCTGGTTACTGGTAGCATGTCTTATCTTCTAAAACAATTAAAATTGGCCACACCCAGCTGCTCTCACATGATTGTCACTTCCCCAGTGACAAGACCCCATCCCTTAGAGCTCTATGACTGAGACATCATAAATAAGGGTCTAAAATAGAATGAAATGAAAACAAAACATCAGAGCAAGTCTTTCTACCCTCATGTGTCTACCCAGCTTCAGATGTGACTATGTTGAAACTTGCATAAGAAAAAAAAGTTTCATTTTCCATTGATCTGACAGCTCTTTCTTGGTACAGAACCGTCAACAAATATTGAGGGAGGGAAGGAGGTAATGAATGAATGAGAGTAGCTCTCGGAGTAGGTTTTATCTTTTGATCCACAACCTAAGTCATGGTTATTTTTCCTCCCCTGTAGGCATCTCCAGCTGCCCTGGCAAAGAGTGTGCTGGCTGAAGTTCCAAACCAAGTCGTGGACTATTACAATGGCAAAGGGATTAAGCCAAAATGTTCATCAGAAGTGTATGAGTCTTCTAGGACACTAGCACCATGAATGTCACACATTTTACAGAGTTCTGAATACTACTCCGCTAATATTTAATACTTCTACTACTCCTATACTTAAAACAGCCACATATGGGTTTAAAAATAGCACGTTTTGGTGATTTTCTGACTTTCTGTTTCTCTTTTTATTTTATTTTGGGGTTTTATTTTGCATGTTTAGCCCTGAGACCTGGACCTGTTAAGCCCTTGTTAAAGACTTTTTACAAAGAAACACAAATAATTATAACCTACTCTTTACAGCATGTCGCCTTGAAATAACAATAAAATGGTATCTGTATCTGTTTTTTATACAGGTTTGTTGAAATTTTGCTAAATTTCTTATTATCTTTACACTGTAAAGCATTTTGAAACATTTACTGAACGTTGACAGCCAAAACATAATTTGGTTTTATCTATTAGGGGATGAGAGACTTTTCAAAATGGCAGATGCATGGACTGTGATTTGCATGTTTAAAATTAAAAAAAAAAGAAAACACTATACTGGTTTTTACAGTGGTTATCTATAATTCCTTCCTGCTCAGAATGGTTGTTCTACTAAAGAAAAGATTGACCCACCAAGAGGTAATGTTCTTGATGTGGGTCTGGAACATCTAACTCAGTACCTCTCCAGTTTTACTGTGCATTCAAATTACCTGCAGATCTCAGTAAAATTCAGACCAAGGCAATAGGTCTTCATGGGCCCAAGAGCCAGCACCTCTGCCAAGGTCCCAGTAATACCAGTGTGGTCCTCAGAGCACACTCAGAGGACTGAGGTTCTAGGTTTGAGGCTATAATTCTCCTGTAGAAACCATCAGAAGCAGGATGGCACCTAGTCTGCTGATAATGGCATCTATCCCCTCTAATAGCACAAAGGCCCTGTCATCTCAGAGGTGGGAGTAGAAAGCATTAAGACTGATTCCAGAAGCTGCAACCTGCCCCCAATCAGTCTCATTGCTTTATAGTCACACCTCTTTCTTAAACAGACTAGAGTGCATGCCTCCTGGCAGGACCTCGCCTTCTAAAAGGAGATAGCTCAGCCCATAGCATGAATGGTTCCATTTTTATGTCAATTCCTAGCAATGACCTCAGAGTCCTCAAAGGAAACACAATAATGCAAGGGAGTCCATCGCCATGCAGTAATGTACCCCAGAGCTAGCCCCCTCAACTGCTCTTTAAGCAGAGCATGGAAGAGAAATCATTGTTTACTATGGAAGTGCTTTGTTTTGCTGTACACTGGCCAATTTTGAACCAAAAGAATGAATGCTTCACTTGTAAAATCCTCTCCCAGAGAAATGAACAAGTGTGTTTGCCAGGCATAAAAGCACAAGGTAAAACTTATTTTAGTCCTGAGGCCTGGAAAGTAAATCATGAGGTTAAAGAAATCCGTTTGCTGTTTGTTTGTTGAAGGGGGAAGGACCAAGCAAATCAAATGCCTTGTATGATTCCCAGTGTTATAATTACAGATCCTAGTTTTGCAAATACATGTCAGCCAAATGCACAACATTTTGGGAATGTTGGTAAAAATGTATGACTGAAAAACTCATATTTAAACTGTATTGTTTTATCAATAAATTGGGTACTAACTTAATGTTTTCTAAGAGTTGAGTCTTGTTTCTCTATTTAAGATAACTTCCAAACAGTGATTTATTTCATATAAATGGATTGGCCTTGGATTAGGAGTAGTTCTTTTAACAAACTTGTAATTTCCATATTAAAGCCCCCACCCAACAAAAATATATTTTTGCCTTTGGCCCCACCAGAAAACATGGACTGCATTGAACAGAAACAATCAAAAGATGGATAATATAGCTGACTAATCAAATGAGAGAATGAATGCATACATGAATGAATGAATTTGTTATCGTGACTCCTACTTGATAGCAAATCTACTGTAAATTTAATGGGTGAATTATGTTTCTGATTGCCAATCAAAATGATGCAGCCTATCTCCCTCAAGTATCTATTAGACACCTCTTCATTCATATCAGGACTCCTAAGAACAGTGAAATGGAGACAAGCCAAGTCCAGTTTTTCTACTTGAATCTTTAGACAGTTTCATTCCCCTTGCAGGAGCAGATTCAAACCCAGCAGAATAAAAGTAATAGTAAATAAGTGTTGAGAGATAATTGTCAGCAGAGCTATCTGCGCTGCTCTCAGTGCTAGTTACAGGTTCTCATTTCATTCACCCAATAGCCATGTATGTCCATTAGCTTTGAGTCTCATCTTGCAGATCAGAAAATGGAAACAGAGAGTGTCAAATAACAAGCCCAAAGTCACACAGTTCTTAAACCCAGAACCAAATTTGATCACAGATACACTAACTCCTGAGGCTACATTCATTTAATTATTATTATGTTATATATTACTATATTTTATTATTATATTATAAATTATTCATTTAATTCCTACTACTCCAATTGCCCTCCTAGTAGACTTCCCAGGTAGACAGCTAAATCCTGGATATTGAAGGCCTTCAAATATGATCTTTGCCTCCATTCCAGAGTGTTCTTTCTCCCCTGGTGATCTCAGCTTCTCTGTATGGGATCTTGACCTCTTAGGACTTGCTGCATTCCTGTGGGAATAGGGTAAGTGGTTCAGAATACAGAATACAACCAGATCCTCCCAACTCCTTTCTATCAGAAACTCCATTTATGGGACTGGAACAGTGGCACAGCACTAGAGCATTTGCCTCAAAAGCAGGTAGCCTAGAATAGAACACGGATTGAATCCCAGTGTCCCATATGGTCTCCCAAGCCAGGAGAGAGTTCTGAGCGCATAGCCAGGAGTAACCCCTGAGCAAATGAGCAAAGTGTGGCCCAAAAACAAAAATAAACAAACATAAAGAAACTTCATTTATATTAGAATCAACCACAACAGTACTCTGTAAATTCAGTAGAGAAATGTGAAGGAGCAGGGTACAAAGAAGGACTTGCAGATCTGGAAGAGGCAGACTTACTTATAGAGCCAGGCTGTGTAAGCTCAGCAAAGGCAGCAACTCCCGCCCCCCCCCAACACACACCAGCTGTAGCCCTGGTGTTACCAAACAATTGTGCATTTCAAGAAAATTGTGAAGCTGGTATTTCACACAAAACTCACCAATTTATAAATAAGAAAAATACAATACGGAGCTGGAGAGGTGGTGCTAGAGGTAAGATGTCTGCCTTGCAAGCACAAGCCAAGGAAGGACTGAGGTTCGATCCCCTGGCGTCCCATATGGTCCCCCCAAGCCAGGGGCAATTTCTGAGCGCTTAGCCAGGAGTAACCCCTGAGCATCAAACGGGTGTGCCCCCCAAAAAAATTAACAAAAAAAAAGTTAGAAAAAAACAATACAATAAAACAACTGAGCGAACACTACACAAACCAAACTGTAGGAACCTGATTAATGATACCTCTGAGCCTCTAGTGGCTCCATACTGCAAATTTGGATCCAGTGATGAAAGGCCTACCACTCACCTAGCCTCAAGGGACAACACACAGGCTCAAATTTCTGAAGATCCCCAAAGCGAAATTATTCTGTGTATTATGTCTGTCAAGATTTGCTGTATTTGAAACAGAAACTGAAAATATAT